>NW_025882428.1:0-1145 GCF_002878395.1 Capsicum annuum
AAATATACTGCAAGTCCTACCTAATTTTTTAAACAAAATAAATAAATTTAACTTTTTGATCCATGGATAGCCTTACACTTTTTCATTAAAAAAACTAGTCTAGAACCCGGATAAATTTTCTTTTTTCTTACCAAAAATACCAAAAACCAACCAACCTACATATACTAAAGTTTGGCTAAATTTATAAAGGTACAAAAGCTTATACTAATATAAAGTATAGAATTACATTTTTTTTTTTGTTATAATATAAAGTGAGCATGGGACGGTGGCCGTCCTATTTAATTATCTGTTGCCTATATATTACTATTATTATTATTATTATTATTATTATTATTATTATTATTATTATTATTATTATTATTATTATTATTATTATAGTATTGGAAATTTGTCATATAGTAACAACTTTCTCAGAGTATCCACTAACCTTACTACTCCACTATCTCCATATTGTTTTTTTTTCTATCATCATCGTGGATCGTACGAATTCTCACTGATCATATTATTTATATTTACATTACTTTTTTTCTCGTTCTTCATCAGTTATACGATTTTTCATTGATCATATTATCTGTCTTCGAATTCATATTGCTTAGTTATACGAGTTCTAAACTGATCATATTATCTATCTCCATATTGTCTTTTTTCTCGTCCTTCATCAGTTATATGAGTTTTCATTGATCATATTATTTGTTTTCATATTGCTTGGTTATACGAGTTCTAAACTAATCATATTATCTATCAATCTCCATATTGTGCGGTTACGAGTTCTCAACTGATCATATTATCTATCTCTATATTGCTTTCTTCCTCGTCCTTCATCGACTATATATACGAATTTTCACTGATCATATGATTTATCTCCATATTGCTTTCCTTCCTGTCCTTCGTCAATTATACGAGTTTTCACTGATCATATTATCTATCTCCAAATTGCTTCCTTCCTATCTCGTCCTTCATCGATTATACGAATTCTCACTGATCATATTATCTATCTCCATATTGCTCGGTTACGAGTTCTCAAATGATCATATTATCGATCTATATCTATATTACTTTTTGCCTCATCTTTCATCGACTATACGAGTTCTCACTAATCATATTATCTATCTCCATATTGCTTTCTTCCTCGTCCTTCATCGACT
>NW_025882429.1:0-2789 GCF_002878395.1 Capsicum annuum
TACTACTAAAAGATAAATTAGTAGTATTATCAAACTTTGACTTATATATTAGTAGGGAAAATAATAATAATAGTAGTAGTAGTAATAGTAATAGTAAAAATAATAATAATAATAATAATAATAATAATAGTAAAAAAAAGAATAATAATAATAATAAAAAATAATAGGTAATAATAATAATAGTAAATAGACATTAAAAGATAAAATAGTAGTACCAAAACTCTTCATTTATATATAAGAGTAATAAGATAATACTATATTTTAAAATACTTTAAAGGAAACTCAGTAGTTAAGAAACAAAAAAAGTATAACCATATATAATTTCAGAAGAAAAACATGCCATACTCCTGAAAATTGGTAATGCTTTCTTTTCTTTCCTTGGAAGATTCTGGTACTCGACTAGAGTGAGAAAACAAAGGAACATTGACCCTAATAATAATCAAACACTACACTTAGGGTATGTTTGGTATGATGGAATTTTTCATGAAAAATGTTTTCATAGAAAATAAATTAGTGTTTTATTTGTTTTCTTATCTTTGGTTGTGGAGTGAAAAATATTTTTCAAAAAATATTTTATGGTGTTTAGTTGGTGAATAAAAAATATATTTTTTTTCTATCTAAATTTTAACTTTACATGAGCGTGTGACCCTCTAATAAAAAATATAATATATTTTCTAAAACATAATATTTAACTACACATTTTTAATCGTTCGGTCAATTTGTATGAGATGTGACAACAACAATTATACATTCATCTGGCCAAATTTAAAAAATAATGTAATTTTTTATTACATATTAATAAAATAAATTTATAATTATGTATTTTTTATTTTTTATTTATTAAAAAGTAACTTTTTAATACGAGTTATGAAAGAAAAAGTCAAAAGGGAGTAAGTTAGGTGGTACTTGATTTGACAAAACGAAGCAATAACTTTAAAAAAAAAAATTGGTAAGAAACGTAATAAAAAGTTATAATTTATAAATTGTAATAAAAAGTTTTAATTTATAAAAGTTTAAAAAGTTATAAAGTTTTACTTTATAATTTTTTTTAAAAAAACTCAGTGTACTATTACATTATTTCTTTATGTCAAATTATGTAAACATAATAAATTATTATGTTTTACAAAAAAATTTGTAAAACGTAATAAATTATTACGTTTTTAAAAAAAAATTGTAAAACGTAATAAATTATTGCTGCGTTTTACTAAAAAAATTTTACTGTACATATCCGCTATCGAACCATTAATAAAAGATATAAAACGTAATAAATTATTATATTTAGCTTATTTTGGTAACTTATTAAATAGTTGACCTATTTTGGTCACTTTATTCATATTTTGGTTTATTTTAATTCCAAGTTTTCATAAGTCACATCTCAATATTTTCTAAAAATTGACTTTCCTTAGCCCACGAGAGAAGTCATTTTCTTTTAAATGGAGGGAAATGAGTTTCTTTGAAAAATATTTTCCCAAAGTTATATTACAACCAAACAAGAAAAAATAGAAAAATAATTTTCAGAAAATATTTTTCATTATACCAAACACACCCTTAATAAATAAAATATAAAAGAAAAAGAACATAGAGAGAAAAAACAAAAGGAAAAGTGAAAAATAAGAAGATATTGAATAAATCTAAAAGTAAATGCATTGTTTTCATCATGAACTACAAATGAAATTTGACGAGACACATTCCAACTTAAAGGGGTCCTATTACTCCCCTCCACTAATTAAAATCGTATTTGTTATAATCTTAAGTGCCAACGTGGTGCATACGTATGCCTACGTGGACCTTCAGTATGTTGATTCACGCAGTGTGCCACGTATGTGCCACGTAGATCTTAAGATTGACACAAATACGATTTTAATTAGTTCAGGAAGGTAATAGAACCCCTTTTAAGTTGGAGTTTGTCTCAGCAATTTTATTTATAGTTCAGATTGAAAATATTGCATTTTGTCATAAATAAAAGACTCCATAATAATAGTTGATTTTTTGAGTTTTTTTTTTTCAATATTTAAAATAAGTTAATTGTTCAGTGTTTAAGATAGTTGTTGAATTATTTTTTTAAAATCCTTGCCATTTATTTACATTTTTAGGTAATAAACTTAAGAGAGTTATTGCTCATATTTATTATTTTGCGATCTATTTGAGTAATGTCTATCTTTATTATCAAGATTAATTTGAGAAGAACTAAATGACAAAAATAAAAAATGATGTCTAATTTATGTTTTAATTGTTTTTTTCCTAATAGATATGCATTACATCGAAAATTTAGTCAATATAAAGTAAAAAGTATTAAATATAAAAACATGTTATTTTTAAAGATAAATAACAAAAGAAAATGCGTAATATAAATTAGAATGGATGAAGTATATTTTGTCAAACATCACTCATAGGTAATTTTAGCCAAACACATAAGAAAGATGATAATGGAATTGAAGTGAACGAGAAAGTCAGTAGAAATCAACAGGGGTAGTTTGATACTTAGATAAGTAAGAATATTTTATGTTATTTTTATACGAAGTAATAAATAATTGAGATAATTATATGACTTAGCAAATATAAATTTTTAATTATTTAATTTAGTTTAAATTTTTATTAATTATTTTTATCAATTAAATATAATTTACTGTCTCTCTTTCTCTATCTTTTATTTACCTTTTTACTTTTTTTTTCTTTTTCAGTTTTTCTTTTCTTTTTTTCTTTTTTCTTTCATTTTTCTTTCTTTTTTGTTTTTCCATTTTCTTCTTTTCGCTTTTTTCTATTTTTTTCTTTTTTGGTTTTTTCCTTTT
>NW_025882430.1:0-1014 GCF_002878395.1 Capsicum annuum
AGCTTGGATGGATCGATTCCCACAACAATTGTCAACTTGAGAAACCTTCAGCGCTTCACCTTTAGTAACAGCAAACTAACAGGATTTATTGGAGATCATATATGTAAGTTGCAGCAATTGGGTGATATTTACTTGGGTTAAAATCAACTTTCAGGATCTCTTCGTAATTGTTTAGGGAATACTACTTCCCTTAGGGAGATGCATCTCAGTTCCAACAAATTGAGTTCTATTATACAACCAAGCTTAGGGAACCTTGAGGATCTAGTGGTTCTTGACTTATCGTCAAACAACATGGTAGGTTCCTTACCTCCAGAAATAGGAAATCTAAAGGTTGTGACACTGATAGATCTATCAGTGAATCAATTCTCAAATGAAATTCCTAGAGAAATTGGAGGCTTGCAAAATCTGGCAAACCTTTCTTTGAGACACAAAAAGTTGCAAGGAGCTATACCTGACTCAATGAGCAACATGGTAGGTTTGGAATTCCTAGACCTTTCTCACAATAATATATTGGGAATCATTCCTAAGTCTCTGGAGAAACTTCAAAACTTGAAGTATTTCAATGTTTCAGTCAACAAATTGTATGGTGTAATAATCTCAGGAGGTCCTTTCAAGAACCTCTCGAGTCAGTTTTTCATCTACATTGAAGCATTGAGTGTTTATTCAGGATTTAGTGTCTCCCCATGCCCCACTTCATCAAAGGAGAGATCAAATAGGAAAAAATTACTAGTTCTTTTTCTTTTGCTCGCAATTTTAGTTGTATTTGTTCCTAGGATCTTTGTGCTCCTTTAGATAAGGCATAGAATAGGTAAGAGAGTTTTTCCACAAGCTGAGCCATTGTCTACCGTAAGAAGAGAAAGAATTTCATACAATGAATTGCCCCAAGCAACTGATGGGCTTAGAGAGAGTAATCTGATTGGTTTTGGAAGTTTTGTCTGTGTAAAGGCATTCTCAGCAGTGGAACTTCCATTGCAGTTAAAGTGTTCAATCTACAACAGGATGCGGCATTCAAGA
>NW_025882431.1:0-3951 GCF_002878395.1 Capsicum annuum
TATCAAACTTGCTCTCGAGCATTCGTTTTGTTGCATTTATGTCAGAAATGTCTCTACTGATGATCAACATATCATCCACATATAAACATACAATGACTTGGTAATTTGGAGTGTCTTTAATATAAATACATTTATCACATTCATTTATTTTGAATCCGTTTGCCAACATGGTTTGGTTAAACTTTGCATGTCATTGTTTAGGTGCTTGCTTTAGTCCATACAATGACTTAATAATTCTACACACCTTGTTTTCCTTTTCTGGAACCACAAAACCCTCAGGCTGTTCCATGTATATTTTTTTCTCCAAATCTCCATTTAGGAATGCGATTTTCACATGCATTTGATGGATTTGAAGATCATATACCGCCGCCAAGGCAATTAACATTCGAATCGATGTTATCCTTGTTACTGACGAATATGTATCAAAGTAATCAAGACCTTCCTTCTGTTTGAAGCCTTTTACTACAAGTCTTGCCTTGTATTTGTCAATAGTACCATCCGTCTTTATTTTCCTTTTGAAGATCCATTTAGAACCTAAAGGTTTATTTTCGGGAGGAAGGTCAACCAATTCCCATGTATGGTTGCTTAAGATTGAATCAATCTTACTATTGACTGCCGCTTTCCAAAAAAATGAGTCTGACGATGACATCGCTTCTTTAAATGTTTGAGGTTCATTTTCTAAGAGAAATGTTACAAAATCTGACCCAAACGAAGTTGACATTCTTTGACGTGTACTACGTCTTGGATTTTCTTCATTATGTACATTCTCACTTGGTTCGTCTCGAGGTCGTTTAGATCCTACACTAGACTGTTCATGTCTAATTTTACACGGGTAAATGTTTTCAAAGAATTCAGCATTATCTGATTCAATTACCGTATTTTCATTTATATCTGGATGTACGGATTTATGAACCAAAAATTGACATGCTTTACTACTTTTAGCATATCCTATGAACACGCAGTCCACCGTTTTAGGCCCTATCTTAACCCTTTTAGGTATAGGAACTTGAACCTTCGCTAGACACCCCCACACTTTGAAATATTTCAAGTTAGGTTTCCTTCCTTTCAATTTTTCGTAAGGAATTGATTATTTCTTACTATGGAAAACTCTGTTAAGTATACGATTGGCCGTAAGGATAGCCTCCCCCCAAAAGTTTTATGGTAAACCAGAACTTATAAGTAAGGCATTCATCATTTCCTTCAAAGTTTGGTTTTTCCTTTCCGTAATTCCATTGGATTGGGGTGAATACGGGGCCGTATTTTGATGGATTATTCCATTCTTTACACATATTTGCGCAAAGGGAGATTCATATTCTCCGCCCCTATCACTTCTTATCATTTTGATCATTTTGTCTAACTGATTTTCAACTTCAGTTTTATATTGCCTAAACGCATCTATTGCTTCATCCTTACTATTTAGCAAGTAGACATAACAATATCTAGTGCAATCGTCAATAAAAGTTATGAAATATTTTTTCCCACCACGATATGGTGTTGACTTATATCACAAATGTCGGTGTGTATTAAGTCTAAGGGATTGGAATTCCTTTCAACGGACTTATAAGGATGCTTTGTATACTTCGATTCCACACACGTTTGACACTTTGATTTATTGCACTCAAAGTTTGGCAAAACTTCTAAGTTAATCAGTTTTCGTAACGTTTTGTAATTAACATGGCCTAAACGTTCATGCCATAAATCATAATACTCAAGCAAATAAGACGAATTTGAACTTTTATTCATTTCAATAGTTATTACATTCATCTTATAAAGGCCCTCCGTGAGATAGCCTTTTCCTACATACATTTCTCCTTTGCTAACTACAATTTTTCCAGAAACGGTTACACATTTGAATCCGTTCTTATCTAGAAGTGAAACAGAAATTAAGTTCCTACGTAACTCCGGAACATATAGCACATTGTTCAATGTCAAGACCTTGCCGGAAGTCATTTTTAAGCAAATTTTACCTGTTCCCTTCACCTTAGAGTAACGAAGTTGGCCATGTAGAGCATTTCTTCTACTTGAGCAGGAGCAAATGATGAGAACAACTCTTTGTTTGTGCAAACATGGCGTGTGGAACCAGAATCCATCCACCATTCGCGTGGATTCCCCACCATGTTGCATTCCGTGAACATAGCACACAAATCATCATATTCTTTGTTGGACTCAATCATATTCGCTTGGTCCTTTTTCTTGTCTTTCTTCGGGGCTCGACAATCTGTGGACTTGTAGCCAATTTTGCCACAATTGAAGCATTTTTCCTTGAACTTTTTCTTGGGTTAATTGCTTCCATGTTCAACTTTCTTTCTTTTCTTCGAGTTGTTTTGGCCATCTTCTACAATATGTGCTCCATTCATTGTAGAATTTCCCTTTGACCATCTTTCGGCAACTTTATTGTCCTCTTCAATACAAAGTCGGACAATAAGATCTTCAACGGTCATCTCCTTGCGTTTATGCTTTAAGTAGTTTTTGAAGTCTTTCCACAAAGGTGGTAGCTTCTCAACTATCGCTGCTACTTGGAAAACATCATTCACAATTAAACCTACAAAACAGTTTATTTGAGTATTAAGAACATTTTTAATTTGTTCAACTACGGTATTTTTCAAAAATATACCTTCTGCTAGGAGATCATGTATGATGACTTGCAACTCATGTACTTAGAGACAACAGATTTGCTATTAATTATTTTGAAGTCCAGGAACCGTGCAACAAAGAATTTCTTAATTCCCGCATCCTCCATTTTATATTTCCGTTCAAGTGCCCCCCACAGTTCCTTTGATGTCTTGGTTCCACTATAGACATTAGAAAGGTCGTCTTGGAGACCACTCAGTATATAGTTCCTGCAAAGGAAATCTGAATGTTTTCAAGCTTCTACAATAACGAAACGGTCTTTGTCCGAGGTTCCCTCGAGCACCTCGGGAGCGTCTTCGCTAGTGAATCATTTTAGACATAAACTGGTGAGGTAAAAGAACATCTTTTGTTGCCACCGCTTGAAGTCTATGCCAGAAATTTTTTCGGGCTTCTCCGCCGATGCCAACGTTGACGTAGCATTTGTACGACTTGATGTGACAATATTATTTGCCCCCACAGACGTTGTCGCATCCATCATTTGACTTTCAGTTGTCATTTTTTTCTGTCACCACAAGACAGAAAACTTAGTATATTTCAGAATACTATTTATAAAGTTAAATAACTTTAAACTCTTCTTCTTGTTTCTAGTTAACGATGAAGTTTTTATTACTTCGAATTATCAACCGAGTGAACCTTAACTCGTGATGAAGATTTTATGTCTTCTAATCACTAGTTAAATTCAAGTGGAGTAGAAAGCCTAAGTTTTAGTCTCCAAAAACAAGCAATACAGATTCTGTAAGAGATTATTCCTTAAGATTGTTATTTTCCACAATACGGGTACGTAGAATCTGTATCACAGAACAACAGCTTCAACTTGAGTTCAAGTATGAACAAGAACACAATGAAGTATTAAACACCCTCAACACAAGATCAAAAAGGACCTTTCCAAGAGGTGTATTTATATTTCAGAAAATAAAGATGAAACAGAAATGATTAAGGCCAAGTCGTCCGAATTCACGGACTTTCCTTAAGGAATAATTCCCCTCACTATACCCGAGGTTCTGGAATCTTCCCCCCAAAATAAAATGACCTTCAATCCGACTATAGCGGTAGCTCAAATAGGCGGATTCTTCGAACACACTCATGGTTTGAATGATCACACTTAGAGTATTTTTAAGACAAGAAGAATGTTTTGTAATCTGAAAATTTCTATGTCTTCTATCTCTAACCTGTGGATGAAAACCAGGTTATCTATAGCCAAATGATGCCTCTTTAGAAAGGAGGCAATGGTTCACTCCAAAGGTTGCACCTTTGCTGTAAATTCATGTCCGTTCATCAAAGATTCCATCCTTTCATGAACAGTCATATCTTTCCATGAAT
>NW_025882432.1:0-1083 GCF_002878395.1 Capsicum annuum
AACCAATGTTTTTCTCTGTCTCTATGAATACAAACAAATTTCACTTTTTTTTTGTGAAAAATCTTTCAATTAGAAGATTACTTCAGTGTTTGTTTTTGAGTAGAACACTGGCTATGTATTCTGTTTGTAATTTTTCTTTCATGCCTTAAAATCTAGAATAAACTGAATAAATTTTTGAAATTGCTACCAACAAATAATACCCTCTTTGGCTGCACATTTGATGGGTGTTTGCAAAAAGAGTACGAAATTTGTGAGAGAAAATGAGTAAGATGAAGGATGAGAAGATAAAACATAAGAGAAATTTTTCTTCTTCATTACATTCAAATATATCTCAAGGTGTGTCTCATATTTTATTCACACTCAATTATGATTTCAGTCTCCAAAACTTAATGTTAATCCTTGAAAAGTATACTGAATTTATTTTTTGCAGTACTCTAATTTGAACACTATTGTTTATCTTAATTTGGAGTAAAGAGTGAATGAAATGTTAGAGGTATGAAGCTTTTTCACTCTTCTTAATGAGCACTTCTTATCATCCTGAGTGACAAAATGAAAGATTTTATCATAATAAAATAGTGGTTTCAAGAATTTACAGGCAACTAGTGACATGTTAGATTATTGGATATATTGTAACATTAAATTTTCGTGAAAATAATTCATTTTTATGTTTGAAACTGACAAGAACACAAACATATGTCATTTAAATCATAACTCTCATGTATTTACTGCAGATGTAATATAATCTCTTTTCAATGCTTACGTTTTACATCCTTTTGGTTATTGATGGTGAATGACTTTTATTTCTTTCTTATATAAACTATTGTTTCCAGTTTATTTACATGATCACTTAAATTTATTGCTGAAAATTGACTTTCAAAAACTAAAAAGTGAAGTAAGGAATGTTATGATATTTTCATCTTTATATTTCAATATATTTTTATTGAGTTATATGTTTGTATTTTGATCACTAATGTGATTGAAGTGTATTTTAAAAGTTTTAATTAAAATATTATTTTTAGACAATAATTTTCATCACGATTACTTTTTATGTAGTTTCGAATCATAATATATGTACCTCCCTTT
>NW_025882433.1:0-1305 GCF_002878395.1 Capsicum annuum
ATTATATAAACTATCACATGTACTTTTATCGAAATTTTCTAAGGTTTTTTCTATCCATACTAATTTTTCTTTTAGATTTTCCATTATTTTTCTAATTCGGTTTCTATAATTAATTTCATTATCTAGATTTTCTTGATTTTCTCTAGTTTGTCTAATATATTCTAACATCTTTTAATCTGAATAATATCCTTCTGGGTAAATTTCTTCGTATAACTGTTCTAGCCAATTTGTAGTTTCAATTTCATAGTCTATTACTTTTTTTAATATTATTTTCTTAGGATAAATACAAGGGTCCAATAGATCATTTTATTTTATTTTTTAATAAAAAGACACCCCATGACCACACGGTCAAACAATTTCCGTCCGAAATGGCCTTTTAAAACTTGGGTCATGTTTTGACTACTCAGCTGAAATAATTCAAACTCATGGTCGTTTTCAATTTTGGACCATTTTGGCCCATTTTTTTTTAAAGGAACTTTAGTTTTTTTTTGTTTCCCTATAATTCTTTTGGCTAAAATATTTTTTTAAGAAAATAATTAAATATATTTGTATAGAAGTTATAAAATTGTTGTACAAAATATGTTAGGAACTATATATATATATATATATATATATATATTTGAATAATAATTGTAGCTAAAAGTTGTATAAAATGTGTAACTAACTGTGTAACTGTCATTAAGAATATGCTATGATGAGTAAAGAAATTGTATCATTGTTTGTACAAAATATGTATACATATAGGATGTGTAGAAACTATATAATTATTATATAAAATATGTATCAGTATTTTTGGTATAAAAATACATGCATTTGGTATCAAATATTGTATTAAGAAGAACAATAATTATAATTTTATAAAATTATATTTTATTTGTAAAAAATGTATTAATTAAAAAATTATTCTTTTAAATAAAAGGAGCTGCAAAAATACAATAAAAATAAAATAACCAGCGAGAAGTAAATAAACGAGCAACAAAATTACAAATGGAGCAACGAAATTGAAAAAAAAAAAGTGTAGTAGTGAATTAACAGAAAAATGGAGCCGCAAAATCGAAAAAAAATATGAAGCAGTGAAATTTAAAAAAGTGGAGCAGCAATGTTTAGAAGAATTAGAAAAAAATAATAAATCATGAGGAAAACAAAAAACATGTACAACAGCTACGTTAAAATGAAATTTATTCCGGGGGTCATCCCGTGGGATTTGTTTTGACCGAATGATAATTTCTGTACTTTCCCATATTTTCAACCAGAAAAGATATTTGGGTAACTTATATAAATTTTCCCATGATGGGAGCTAATTAC
>NW_025882434.1:0-1049 GCF_002878395.1 Capsicum annuum
TATTATACTAAATAGGATATTTGTCTAAATAACAAAAATAAATATAAATAAATAAATTCAACATCTTTTGGAGGATTTATTTAATTAAATCTAACCTTTACTAAAAAAATTTGTCAAAGCTGATCGAAATTCACCTACCACCTGTAAACCGCAACAAAACAATACGATGATAGAGACATCAAAACAATATAATTAAATCTAATTTTTACATAAAAATTTTCTCAAAGTCTTCTGACATTCATCAACCATATGTAAATTACAATAAAATAATACGATAATAATGATATCAAATAATATAACTAAACTTAACCTCTTTACACAAAATAAAATTTCAAAACAAAGATATAAAAATAATACAATTAAACCTAACATTTACCTAAAGAAATTCTCAAAGCTGATCAACATTTATCTACCACCTGTAAATTCATCTACGACCTACAAACTACAACAAAATAATATTATAGTGATCACAAAGCTTTAATTTTGATGAAAATAATTCTTGTCTGAGCGAAAATTTTAACCCTAAAGAGTGACTTGAATGAAAACAATATATATATATATATATATATATATATATAACGAAATAATAGATGGAGCAGAACCAAGAACTTAACGAAATAATAGATGTAGACAAAGATTTCAAATTTTCCAACAACATCAATTAAAATTATTAAATCCTAAAACACTATATAATGCAAGATATTTTTCTACAGACAATCAGTTATATAGACATTATAGGGAAGAACAAATATCAGCTATAGGAGAAGATTTTAAAATACTAGATTTAGTAAATGCTAATTCCTTAAGACGTATAAAAATAATAGAATGATATTGATGCATATGGGTTTAATTGTTATAAGAATAAAAGGTCTAACTAGAAAAATCTAGGATCCAAAGTATTAATAACAATATATGATGATCGATGGTCAGACATTAAGAAGTCAATAATAGGATTAACTGAAGTAGATATGACAAATAATGGAGGAATATTCTATATAAGTTCAGACTTCCTAATGAACTTAAAAGAATTTGGAAAAAACATTAAAATA
>NW_025882435.1:0-6051 GCF_002878395.1 Capsicum annuum
AATCATTCTATAAAAAATACCTTTAAGTGTTGGTAGTACATTCTTATTGCATAGAACTTCGAAAAGGCTCAAATACAATATATAACATTATTATCGATATTCTCATTTTGTTAGATTATTGATTCAAAATACTTAATGCTTTTTTTTCGTTAGAATAATCTGTGCATCGATCCTCACCTTCATGTATGTTTTATCTGATATGTTGCACTCTGTGTACTTCGTATTGGTCTTACTCAAACGAGAAATTTTTAGGCTCTAGGGTTTGTTTCGAAAACTTTAGTCTAGCGTTAACTCTACTAAGTATCTCGTCAATCAACACAGTATTATTAGTAAATAACACTCATTGTGGTAACTCTCTTTGAATATAATGTGCTACGTCATTCATCCCCACGATAAATAAAGACATGCTAAGTTAATTTATGGTACAACCCCATCTCAATTGAAAAACGAGTTTCGAGTTCTCTCCCATTATTGTCACTCGAGTCTTGAACATATTGTACATATCCGTAATTAATTTTTTAATGTATGCCAGAATGCACACGTCTACAAAAACAACATATTCAGTGAATTCCCACCTAGCAAGGTCTGGGGAGAATAAAATGTACGCAGTTTATACCACTACCTCCAAAAAATAGAGAGTTTGTTGTCGATATACCCCGGCTCAAGACACAATGCACATATCTAAACTTTAAAAATATTCATTAAACTTCAGTTGGTGTTTTGTCGTATGTTATAAACCAAACGGGAGAGCCCAACTCAAAAGACTAGTCTAATAGGTAGGAGAACTCATTTGGCTTATAATTCCCTTAGCATTTTTCTATTTTTCCAATGTGGGACAATTGGTTCATAACAATCGCCTCCGCTTGAGAACCAACGACCTTGTTGGTCACAGCTGACACCCCTCTTAGGTCTAGGCCACCACTTCGAGTCGTGGCTCCACACGTGGATCGATCCTCGTTGGTCATGGCTGACACCCCTCTTGGGTCCAGGCCACCACTACCAGCACACAAGCCACCACTACGAGTCATGGCCCAACGCGCGGCTCCCCACACATGATCGATCCTCGTTGGTCACGGCTACGTCCAGTTGGTCATGGGCTAACACCCCTCTTGGGTTCAGGCCACCACTTTGAGTCACAGCCCAACGCGTAGGACTCTCAATGAAAGCACCAATGTTATCAACCAAACGGAAGAGCCCAACCCAAAAGACTAGTCTAATAGGTGGGAGAGCTCATTTGGCTTATAGTTTCCTTAACATTTTTCTATTTTTTCAATGTGGGACAATTGATTCATAACATTGTATGTCTTTTCTAGATCAATGAACATATTTAATTTGGTTCTCAAAAATAGACAAATTTCTCTTCATCCTCTTTTAAACTTTTATGGCATATAATAATTGAATATTCTTATAATTATTGCAATTTTGAATATTTTGTGGATGGGGAGGGATATAAACTAAATGGAACCAAATTTCAAAGGGATTTTTTTAATACATTATCTTTATTATTAAATTTGATATTAATTTAGAGTAATTATTTTAAATCAATTCAGTGTACAGATCATTGTTTGTAACGATCCACAGTTTGTTCTTATCCAATTATCCATTGCACGTGCCCAAGTCACGTGACGCAACTAAACATTAATTACAAGTTAGTCCCTTAGATATTAATTATTATTGTTTTAGTCCTTACAATATACCTATTTAAATCCATCTATCAATAAATTGAAATATGCAATTGAATCCTTTTCCATGTGAATATTTATAAACTTATCATGATTATGGTTTATTATATCACTTAATTACTTACGTATTTTATTAACTCAATACTGTTATTCTAAATTTGATACCTATGTAATTTTTATCATTTTCTCATAGTTAATTGATTCAAGAGAAATATGGGTTTCTTAAAAATAAAAATATGATGTTTCTATCAAAAGTAAGAAAAATAAATAAATTTCAACAGTCACAAGACTTTCAGTATTCAATTTGATATTTTCATAGTTCAATTATGATAACTCGACAATTGATTTCAATACGATCATCAACCTTCGATACGATATATGTTAATAATTCACTTTTTGATAATTTATGCCCAATCGCACTTACATATTTCATACATAAAAAGACCAAATATATACATTTCAATTAATTGAAATTGAAGGTTAAATATACAAGAAAAAAACTTAAATAATGTCATCGAGCTATTAAAACTGACTTATTTATGTCATTACATGTTTCCTACGTAAAAAGATCAAATACATATTTTTCAATTAATTGAAACTGAAGGTTAAATATATAGGGAAAAAATTGAAATATGTCATCGAACTATTGAAAATGACTTATTTATGTCATTTATTGTAAGTTTGACTCATTTATGTCACTGTCGTTACAGAAAAATTCATTTGTGTAATATATATTTGATCAAACATTACAAGGACTAAACTCATAAATTATCAATACATGAAGGACCAAAACATAAATATCATCTCATTTTCCTCTATATATTGTCTTCCCATAAACCCACCAAAATCATACACACAAAAATATCACTCTAAAAAATTATTCTCCACAAAGAAAAACACATCAAAAAATTGCAAAAATAGCCCAAAATCAAGCCAACAAGATGGTAGGAAGGATCGTAGATCAGCTAGTGGAATGAATGGATCACCGAAAAAAGGTGGCTATGGTGGTAAGTTTACATGGGCCGGTGATGGAAGTTATTGGGCCAAGAAGGAAGATGAAAATGTTGTTCTTGTTGATGTTGATGCTAATGACCCGAATTTTGAAGAACCCGAACCCTAACTCGAATGCTGATCCTTGAATTTAGAATTTGATTTTGAATGAGCTAAATTGTTAATGTAAATATTTAATGAATTTGCTAATGTTTGGTGTATGGATCTGTTACCTGTGTTACACCTTTGTTTGATAAATAAATAAAATCGCCTTTTTTTTAAAGAATATATTTGTATATATTATATATCTTAGTTTATATTGTGTTTGGTCTAGGTTATATTGGGGAATGCCGCGGAGGAGGTGGATGAATGCATACAGTATTAATATGGGTTGCTGTGCAGTGGATGAGTTGCTTCATCTTTAATCACGATTCGATCTTGTATACGGAGAAAATTTTGTTGGGAGTGTTGTCACCTTAATGGTTCCACGATTTGAATTAGTCGGGCTTGCATGGTGTAATGGATGGATCTGCTCCATCCTTAATTAGAGGTCGAGGATTCGACCTTGAATATGGAGAAAACTCTGTTGGGAGTGTTGCCACCTTAATGGCTTTGCACCGCGCGATTTGAATTAGTTGAGGCTCACATGGTGCAGTGATAGGCTGCTCCACCCTTAATCAGAGGTAAGGGTTTGATCTTGGGTACAGAGAAAATTTTGAGGTCGAGGGTTAGATCTTGGGTACGAAAAAAATTTTGTTGGGAGGATTAGTCGGGGCTTGCATGATGCAATAAATGAGGTGCTCCATCCTTAACCAAAAGATTCGACCTTGGATATTGAGAAAATTTTGTTGGGAGCGCTGCTACCTTAATAGCTCTGCACCGCACGATTTGAATTAGTTGAGGCTCACATGGTGCAGTGATGGGCTGCTTCACCCTTAACTAGAGGTCAAGGGTCTGATCTTGGGTACAGAGAAAATTTTGAGATCGAGGGTTCGATCTTGGGTACAGAGAAAATTTTGTTGGGAGGATTAGTCGGGGCTCACATGGTGCAATAGATGAGGTTGCTCCATCCTTAATCAAAAGATTCGACCTTGGATATTGAGAAAACTCTGTTGGGAGCGCTGCCACCTTAATGATCCTCGCGATCCGGAGTAGTCGGGGCTTGCATGGTGCAATGGATGGGGCTGCTCTACCCTTAATTAGAGGTCGAGGGTTCGATCCTGGATTCGGATAAAACTCTGTTGGGAGCGTTGCCACCTTAATGATTCTCGCGATCCGGAGTAGTCGGGGCTTGCATGGTGCAGTGGATGGGGCTGCTCCACCCTTAATTAGAGGTCGAGGGTTCGATCCTGGATTTGGATAAAACTCTGTTGGGAGCGTTGCCACCTTAATGGGTCCTGTAACGTGCGATTCGGATTAGTCGGGGCTCCAACGCGGACATCGAACACCGAATGGGAAACCAAGAAGAACTAAAAAAAATGTGTATAGTAGTAGTTTTATTTTAGATTGTTGTATTATTTGGTGAGTATGATACTTTTGGATGTGGTTATTTGTGAAATCACAATGTATGCATGTTGTTGTTGCCAAATGTTTTGGGTTTGAGTTGATCGAATTAATAGATAATTTTCGTGTCTGGGGAGTATATAAAAATTATGTAAAATATAGTGTATTAATAATGTTATTCATAATGTTTGTGTTAATTATGTTTGTATTAATTGTACTTATATTTTTCAGTATTTGATTTAATGTATTAAAAATATGAATTACATAATTTTTTTTAAAAATATTTTTATGAAAATACCCTACATATATACGGAAAAGAATGTTTGTTTCTTTTGAGTGTCTTTAATCATGTCAATGCATGTATTGGATCCATTACATTATTAATGTCATGAATTTTGAAGTATTAGTAATAGTAATAATGTAAAAAGTTAATGCATGTATTTTTTCTTTTAATACACTTTACCAAATGACGCCTAAGTGGGTATGGAAAATAGCCTCTTACATTGTATTACATTAGGGTACACACCAATTTCGTCAAATTTCATTTGCTATAGAGAAAATGGTCAAAAGCCCCCCTAACCTTTACCCTAAATTCCAACTACACATTTATACTTTGCGGGGATCCTACGACCCTCCGAACTATTTTAAAGTGGAAGAATTACCCCCCAAAAACTGACACCCAGATGTGTAATGGAAAGTGAGCAACACACACTTGCCATGTAATGCCACGTAATTTCCACGTAATATTATATTTTTATATAAAAAAATTAAGAAAAAAATTAATTATTATTCTTTAATATATATATATATATATATATATATTAAAGACCCATATTTGCAACACAAACCAAGACCCAATTTGCTTTCTTGCAAGTGTCTTCCCTAGTTTTATCTTCTTCAAGATTTGGTGATGGGCATGTGGGGAAATTCATCGACATCGAAGGATTTGCCCGGTGGGTCAGGTGAGACGACCCAGTTGTTCAATTGGGTTGCTCAAACTCAATATCGGCAACGAAAGATGCTAGCTTTATTCTATTTTCGGATAATTGCTTCAAAGTTCTTTAGTTGGGTCGCTAATTGCCATTTTGTAATATGAATTTGGTAATGCTTTTTGGCTATTGGATAAAATTGAGCTGCTTAGAAGTTTTTTGGTGTAACTATTTTGCTTTTTCTTGGTGTGTATGGTAGTTGAAATTCCTCTTAAATAGGGTATATTTGTTCCTGTATAGTCGTTGTTTTCAGTTTTCCGGCAAGTGTTTTATGCTTTTAATTTTCTTACAGTAAAACTAATGTTAGGATACAAATGCCAAGTTCATGGCAACATGGATTCTACATCTGTAATTTGTTCCCAAAATGGTAAACCATCTCAACCATTTTTGCAAATTGTATTTTAGCTATTGCACTAATTGTAGAAATAATTGTTAATTTTGCTCTTTCGATGAAATGAAAGATGACCTATTTCGTGTTTGTGTTGAAATAATTGTTAATTTTGTCATTTTTGATGGAATTGAAGATAGACCCATTTGGGATGTGTGTGTTGAAATAATGGTTAATTGAGCTGTTTTTTTATGGAATTGCGGATAATTTATTTGGTGTGTGTGGAGCAGTCATGGTGTTTTGTTGAAGAGAAGAAAGCGAAAAGGCATCGTTTCCACCCCAAACTATACCCAAAAAGTCGAAGCCACACCTAAACTATACTAGTGACCTATTACACACCTAAACTATAAAAAAGTGAAACTATTTACACCCTGTCAGGCTACCACCACTTGCATGTGATGTAGTGTTTTACATGCGCTGCCACGTCAGTAAAAAGTATCACTTTTTTATAGTTAAGGTGTGTAATAGGTCACTTATATAGTTTAGGTGTGGATTCGAC
>NW_025882436.1:0-5644 GCF_002878395.1 Capsicum annuum
AATTTACGTTGGTGGACTTCCTCCTACTGCAAATGTACAGGTAATGTTCGTCATCCTACCTAGTTCAGATGCTTTGATTATGTTACTAATTGTTAGCTTTCTCTTCTTTTACAATTTTTTTGTAAATTTTTTCGAGTCAA
The DNA here is from genome assembly GCF_002878395.1 of Capsicum annuum. NCBI lineage: Eukaryota > Viridiplantae > Streptophyta > Magnoliopsida > Solanales > Solanaceae > Capsicum > Capsicum annuum. The sequence continues at coordinate 141 of NW_025882436.1, forward strand.
AGAGTCATATTAGTTTATTAGTCTGGTGGAAATTTTCATTTCTATTTGACTCATACGCCTTCATTAATCATCCGTTCTTCATAACTCATTTGAGTTCTGTCCATGTTTCAATCTTGAACCCCGGTTATAGCTTCTTGACATTAGCTTAGCGTGGCTGAGGGGGTTTGAATGTCTTGGTCTAAAGGACTTGCTTTTATTTTAAGTCGAATGGCCCTTGCTGCTTCAGCTTATTTTGCTCAACTTGCCTATCGCAACTCCCCCAAATAATATCAATTCCTAATTTGAGAAATTCATTCAGTTTTACAACTGAAGTGATGAATTTTAGTTCATGTGGGAATTGATATCATGATTCAAACATTTTCTGAATAAGCAATCTAGAATGCCACTTAATTAAGTTAATGACTTTGTTCTAGAAATCAAAAGGGAGCAATGTTTTTTGACCTTTCAATTAATCTCTAATGCCTTGGTAGATTGCATTTAAGTCACTTACTGTGGAAATATCATATCTTTACAGTATCAAAATGTTTGCCAATCAATAGAAAGTTCACCAACAAATGCAATGGGCGAAAAACCAAAAACATCAACACCAACAATTATGCCTCAATCCCAAAGTACGGAAGCAAAGAAACTATATAGAGGTCCTTGTAAAAAAAAGAAACTATATGGAAGGTATATTTAAGGAATATGTTAGCTATGCGAGAGGATAATATTTGTTTATTGGGAAGTTAGTGAGGAAAGAAAATAGTGATGGTAGAAAATATACTTTGTTTCATATGGAGTCCCCCAAATTTGATTTTGAATTATATCTGATATTCATTTACTCTTATATTGAAGATTTTGTAACTTTCGTTTTCTATAAAGAGGGAACATAATCTCCGGAATCAACAACCCCTTGTTTAGTATATTTGAACTACAAATGAGATCCTAGAATGGGTGAACAAATTTCATCTTGTTTCCTCTTCCCGCATAAAACATAATCCCTTAGAGACGCGTTTCACTTGTTTGGGCTTTAGCTATTTTTTCTACTGATAATATTTTATAGCTGTGCATTCGGTGGCTATGTACTTCAATCATGTTATGTCGGCAATTGGTGGAAACACTGCCGGTCCAGGTTAGTTACATTGATCTATCATTAGGTTTTAATGAATCTGTGCAGTACCCATTCTTTGGATGCTTTAATTTTTCACTTGTTTTCCAGGAGATACTGTCGTTAATGTTAATATAAACCATGAGAAAAAGTTTGCTCTCGTTGAGATGAGATCTGTGGAGGAGGCCAGCAATGCCATGACCTTAGATGACATTATCTTTGAGGTTATCCTCCTCCTAGTTTAGGGATCTGTTTATTAACACCTGTAGAAGTGGTTAGTTCTTTTGCATATGTAGGACTTGTTTTATCCCTGCTATCTTGGACTATATTTAGTTCACATTGGAGAGAAAACTCAAACGTATGCTAATATCGTTTCTTTGGGGCTTTAGAGAACACAAGTTAAGGTCAGAAGACCGACCCGATATAACCCATCACTGGCTGCAACTATTGGTCCTAGCCAACCAAATCCAAACCTTAACCTTGCTGCAGCGGGACTATATCCAGGATCCACTGGTGGGCTTGAAAGTCGTGACTATATTTTTGTGGGAGGCCTGCCATACCATTTCTCTGAAGCTCTGATTAGGGATTTGCTGGAGTCCTTTGGTCCTCTTCGGGGGTTTAATCTTGTCAAAGATAAAGAAACTGGATACTTGAGAGGCTATGCATTTTGTGTGTACGCTGATATGTCAGTAACAGAGCCTGTGCAGCTCTCAATGGGATTAAGATAGGTGGTAAATCTCTTTCTGTCAGACGTGCTAGTCAAGGTACTTTACAGCCTAAGCCAGAGCAGGAGATTGCATTAATGCTTGCTCAGCAACAAATGACACGGCAGGTAAGCTGTATCCTTTTGTTAATTTGTTGACCTTTCTAATCAGTTCCTCGGCTCTGTTGGACGAAATATTTTTTTCTGCAGATTCTGCATATAGTAAAAGACTAATCTCTTTTCTCGCTCCTAGCATGTCCACCAATCTCAGTCGTGTAGCTATTCTCATCATGCTATCAAATTCTTCCATTGCCAAAATAAAGAGAAAGGGGGATAGAGGATCCCCTTGTCTCAATCCTCTTTCAGATGGAAAGAATTCAACTGGTTCACCATTAACTAAAATTGAAAATCTCACCGTCTTTATACAAGCTTCTATCATTTCAGCCATTTGTTTTAAGATGTTGAGAAGGACCAATTTACACAGTCATAAGCTTTCTGGATGTCCAATACACAATAAAGTGTATAACTAATGCAAGTATAGGGTGAAAAAATATACCACACATGGTACTAGTAATAAACATTAAACTAATGCACGCATTAGCTTTTCAATACACTCTACCAAACGACCCCTTAGTGACTTCAACTTTTCGGCTAGTATGAAGCCTGCTCTTCCTTCAACATTGAAGGAGTTCCACCAGTCTTTTACTTTGTCTTTGAATCCCTCCACTTCCTGTCACCATGTTTCGAATTTGAAGTAGGTTTTCTTCCACTCCCAGTCCCCACATGTCAAGCCAATGGGGTTGTGATCGGAAGTTGGTCTTGGTAGCACATCTTGCCCGATCTGTAAAAAATTTCCCCCCCATTGTGCACAATGTAGGAATCTATCGATCCTTGAGGCAGTTTTATTATTTTCTCCTCCCCTCTAAGTATTTGATCCTCCAAAGAAAGGAGGATCAACCAGCTCCAGTTCCTCGATACACAAGGAGAACTCTGCCATAGCACCATTCAGTCTCGTACAACTTGTTCTTTCAGAGGGGAATCAGGTAACATTAAAGTCACCGTACACTATCCATGGCCAGTATATCTACTTCTATTAGTTACCAACTCCTCCCACAACGTCTTCCTGATTCTTCTATTGCAATTTGCATAGACTGCAGCGATTGAAAAGCTAAAATCATCATTTATCCTAGTGAATTTTCCAGTAACACTTTGACCACCAACCTCATTTCTCCTGTCCACAACGTTTTATCCCATAGAATTAAGATCCCACCACTGCTCCCTACAACCACTTTATGAAGTTCCCCCACGCATCTATTGCTCCATATACTTTGTAGCATACCATCTACAAACCTTCTAGCTTTGTTTTAACAAGAATATAAATATCCACATCCCATTGACGTAGTAATTTCCTAACCATGTCCCTTTTTCCGCCCCCATGTAACCCCCCCTCACATTCCATGATACTAGCTTTACTTTCACTGATTTGTTAAAGCTAGCATTCTCCCACTAGATCTTGGTTCCCCATCTTCGAAGTTCATGTCAAAAAACAGATTCCTCACCTCTTTTGGAACTATGTTTTTAGAGCTTGAGTCCTGTAAACTCTCCCCTTGTCCTTTCTCCTTGTTCCTCCTTTGATCAATCTTGTTTAACATCATATAGGCTTCCTTTTTACACACTTTAAAATCTACTCCAAACTGTTGTCCAAGTTTGATCATATTTGTTTGAACCCAGTGGTAGCAGCTGCAGCAGGATCCTCCTCTTGTGCACTTTTGATAACCTCTAAAGGTTCCGATTCGGCATACATTACCAGAAGGGATTCCGAGAAATCCGCCTCCCTCTCTTCAATTCTTTGTCCTTCATTGTCCATTCCCCTTGTTTTGTGGACGTGTATGTCTAATTTCTTTTGATTCAGCTGCACATTCTTCTCTTTTTTCCTTCCCTCTGCTGCTTCTATATTGAGTTCGTCCTCCCCTTTGAAATAAACAAAATACAGACTCTTGCATGTCTCTGTATTTGTTCTGTTAATGAACTCAGTAAAAGGCTCTGTAAAGGGCTGCTTCTTTTGTTTTGGGCCTGAATCAATTGGGCTTGAATTGCCTTTCAAATTAAATGAAGTGTGTTTTCCTGGCCCACCCCCAAAACCCTGATTTTGAATTTCTCTCTCCTACACACACCACTCCCTCTCTCCTAAGTGGGACCCCACAGAAAGCATATGTCCCTTGTCAGTCCACCTTTCCCTTTTTCTACTTATCTTGTATTTCGATATACTCTCCTCTGTAAACTCCATTCCGTTTTTTTTATGGTGATTGATCATTTGATCCTTCCGTTTGTTTGTCATTTGATCTGCAGAGACTCATGCTCCAACCTGGTGGGGACCTCCTACAAAAGTCTTATGCCTAACAAACGTCGTTAGCGCGAATGAGGTCAAACTTCCTGAAGTTTATGAAGAGATAATGGAAGATGTGACAATGGAATGTGAGAATTTTGGTAAATACATCTATTTTTCCTTTAAACTAGTCAAGCTTCATATTTGATGGCTCTTTTATAGTTTTTATGTGGCACCAATCTTCGCTAGTCTTTAATACCATGGGTTAGCCATGAGTTTAGTCTACTTAATTCAGTTTCCATTTTTTTTTAGTGTACTTAATTTATGTTCAGGGTTCATTCTTACATTGTTTGGGGTTCATCTTTTAGTCTGACTTCTCTACTATCGTTCTTCAATTTGCAGGTAAATTAGTGAAGATCGTCATCCCGCGCCCAAGGCCTGATGGTGAACCTACACCAGGGGTTGGAAAGGTTAAAAATTTACTATGCATTCGGGTGCATTCAGCAGAATTTTATCACACACCCATATACTCTACTAAAATAAACACAGTGAACGGGTACTCAGCACAAATACAACAGAAGTGCTAGTATTCTTAGTATTGCTATACCGGCTATTACTTGGTTTTGTCAGCAGCAACTGATTATATAATATTTCAACAGGTCTATTTGGAGTTTGAAGATGTGGAGACTTCTTCAAGAGCTCAACAAGGCTTGAATGACAGAAAATACGGAAGCAAATTCATTGTTGCTCTCTTTTATCCAAAGAACAAGTTCGCCGATCAGGACTACGAGGGCTAGCTTGTATCTGCTCAGCCAAACAATGTCTTGTATTAAATAGCTAGCTAATTTATCCTTCCCTTGGGATTCTTAGTTGCACTCTAGTTTCCTGTCATTAACGTTGGAACTGTTAGATCTCAACGTGGGGATTTCATGTAACCAGCTATAAGCAAAACTTACTGTTTTGATTGCCTACTAACATTTTCATCGTTCGAATTTGTAATTTATGATGGAAAAAAGAAAAATAAGATCAAGAAACGCATGAATCTTAGTTTAGTCATCTAAAATTTAAGCAACACTCAAATGTTAATATAACATTGTCGCATCAACTTAGGGGCGTGATTAGAATTTTGAGATTAATGAGTTTTCGAGTCTAAAATATGTTAGCTTAGTGGGTTCTTAGTAAACAGTTTATACATATTAAGTCAATTTATTAATGCAAATGCATGTTTTGAACTAAAGCTTTAGGTTCTGCCCAATCTGTAGGTGAAGCCATAACCCTGTCCCTACATCAACTTACCATATTTTTAATGAGTCAACACTGCGATAAATGTAAGTGTAAGACTAAACCTTTGCCTTAAACCTTAATGAAATGATCAAATCACAAACAAA
>NW_025882437.1:0-2066 GCF_002878395.1 Capsicum annuum
ACCTATTAATCTATCACTAGTATATGTGCCCGCGCGATGCGTGGACAATATTAAAAAATTATAATCTTCTTTATTTTATCATATTGAATTCCTATTATTATTAGTTTGGAGCTCACAACTTATCTGTAGTATAACAATATAACCTTTGCACTCGAATTCAACACAACTTGTTGGCTTCACTTTTAAGATTATCTATTTAGTTTACTATATGTAGTTACTTTAACTGAGAAATTTCAAATGTTTTGTGCTTTAATTATATAAAAAAAATACATTGTCAGTATTCTGAAAACAACATAAAACTGTGGATAGTAGATAAGTTTTCAAATTTACACACACAATGGCACTAAAAAGTTAAATTTCATGCTGTCAGATTAAGGCTTTTAAAAAAGATATAATCTCTAGTTTATACATGTTTGACGAAGTATTCCATTATACGAAGTTTGACTGGTTTATTTTTAAACATCCCCTCATGAAAAGTCTTTTCTTACTTATCCTACGTTCAACTATATTAGATCTTTTCATTATCAAAATTCATCTACCATAAATATATGATGTATGAAGGAAACAAAGGAGGTCAATAAACAAACACATAAACTGTCTCTTTCGGATGAACATATTCATTCTCCTAATCATATAAGAACACTTTGACTTCCCTCGAAAATTTAATGAGATTACAATAAAAAATAACTTCAACACTTTTGTCTTTGCTCGCCGAAAACTTATGCCTGATTTCCACCCTCTGTATTCATATATCGAAATACAATTATATTTATAGCAGTATTTTAGTTAACAAACAATTCATTTCTATTCTTATACACTACCAAAAGACCCCTTATATCTTTGGGTCATCAAGCTGAAGAAACACTTGAGGGTCTTTGGAACCTTTACTTTGCAGAGAGCTGAATGGAGTGATGGTGTCTAATATTTGTCTTCCCCACCCATGATTGGCATCTTCACCCCTCTTGACTGGACTAACATAGACCAACTGGTAAGTCTTGCCAAGAATTCATTGGACATCTTTAGATAAATTGAGAAACTTAAGTTGTGTCTCTAGATGAGCAAAAGAAACATCTTCTGGTGGTAACTGATAGTTGTAAAACTTTGTTTTCTCTAACCAATGCGGACTAACTTTACATTCAATTGCAATAGAGTGGAAACTGTGACCTTCATGCTATTAAGATCATCTGTCCTCTTGACCACCACTAATCTCTCAGTAGTGTTAAACACTCTATTCTTGATACAAGTATGATTATGAAGCTCAACGTGCCACGTGCAGCAAAGGATCGTGCAAGGAATGCCAATGTTGAAATGTGAGATGGACCAAAGACACACCCAAAGCCGCCCATTTTCTTATTTGCTACACGGTGGCCTTTGAAGGTTTTTCATTAAAGGGGCACTTTTGTCATTTTAAGTCTAAATTGTTATGTAATATAAATAAAACAAGATAGGTCTTTTGAGGCTTAGTTGATTATTGTTGTATGTTCTTGAAACATCAAAGTCCTCTCTCTAGAGGCAAACCGAAACTAGGACAAGAAACTAGTGTGGATTCACTAGTGGTTGTATTTGCTTGGAAACACTGTTGCTTGAGTGGTGGACTCCTCTCTTATGTCATTGTAAGAACTTGGTGTTAGTTTACATGTTTGTAGGAGTTTTAGAGTTTAATATACTCTCTAGTTCTTATCTTAAAAAAGTACTATTCCCATTTTTGACCCTAGGTCAAAATTTGAGTCTTTGATTTTGTTGTTTTCTTGTGTTTTTAGTGTTAGATTCTTGTTCTCTAACACTATAGGAGTCAAGGGTTCAAATTTGAGCTAAATCGGAGTTGATTTGAGTGTTCTACCATTGTTGTAGGCTTAAACTTGAAGAAAGAGAGGTGGGTTCGAGATCTGAAATTTTGGTTGAGAAATTAAGCAAATTGATGTTTGGAATGTGTTTAGAAGGTTGAAAATAGACTTGAGTTCAAAATTTCATCGCATTCCAATCATCGGTTCAAAAGTTAGAAAGATTGATGTTCTTCATGTTCTTGGTGTGTTCTTGAGGATATTGTTATATTCATCTTAAAAGTT
>NW_025882438.1:0-1927 GCF_002878395.1 Capsicum annuum
GTCGATTCACTGGAATTGGATGCTGGTAGCTGGAAAAAATATTAATCAAAGTGATAGTCAATGTGGTGCACTAAGTTCACCTTGATCCACTATTTTAAGATTCCAAAAGAGCTTCAAATGAAGTCCAATAAATCTGAAACTTGTCTAGGAACACCTACGTACATTCCTGATCATGAATCAACCTAAACATCAATATTTAATGGACATAAAGATCGTAAAATAAGATTGCCAACATTTGTAGGCTAAAATGACACTAATTCTGAGTACTTAGCTAAAATATTCTAAGTTTGGGACCCCTTGACAAGCCTAAAGGACCGAATTAAGCTTAGAATTTTGCGGGATCATACATTATCTCCCCCTTGGGAACATTCATCCTGAAATAAGACTACTGATATTGAGAATACTGACAGACATACTTACTTACTGGACATGAACATCTTGAACATAACTATATAACTAATATTAATGGTATTCTAAATTATCATACTGAACATGCATATCTAATGCATGGATATAGCTAAACATGATTCATGAATGCATGAATAGGATTTCTAATAAACTGAATCTATATAATGAACATGCATATGTGATGCATGGAGATGTAACTGAACTGGCTCATGAATGTATAACTAAATATGCAGTGGTAACTAAAATCAAGTTTGTAACTGAAATCTGAACATAAAAATAAATAAGCTTAAGGAAAAATATTACCTTGAGTTGAGTTTGGGTTAGCGGAGAATAGATGAGGATACTTGGTTCGCATGTATGCTTCTGCTTCCCAAGTAGCTCCCTCAATGGACTAATTTCGCCAAAGAACTTTGACTAGATGAACTTCTTTGTTCCTCAGTCTGTGAATCTGATAATCAAGGATTTCGATTGGGATTTCTTCGTAAGAGAGGTTGTTCTAAATATCTATTCCCTCAATAAGGACTACTATTTCTAGGTCACCTATGTATTTCTTTAGTAAGTAGACATGGAACACTGGCTTAACTTAAGATAAATCTGAAGGTAACTCAAGATTATAAGCTACCTTTCCAAAACGGCTAAGGATTTGGTAAGGACCGACATATCAGGGAATGAGTTTCCCCTTCTTTCCAAAATGATTTAATACTTTCATATGAGAGATCCTTAAGTACACATAGTCACCAATCTCGAACTTGAGGTCCTTTCTGCGCATATGTGCATACGATTTTTGCTGGCTCTGAGCTGTCTTAACCCTTTCCCTGATTAACTAGACCTTTTCTAAGGTATCAAACACCAAGTCAGGCCCTACCACTGTGGCCTCACCCATTTAAAACCAACCAATGGGAGATCTACACCTCCTCCCATTAAGTACCTCAAACAGAAACATCTGAATACTAGAGTGATAACTATTGTTATATGCGAACTCAATCAAAGGCAAGTGGTCATCAACTACCTTTAAAGCATATCGTACATGCTCATAGCATATCTTCTAAGGTTTGAATGGTCCTTTCTTCTGGACCATCTGTCTGAGGGTAAAATGCTATACTATGATGAACTTGGGTACCAAGACCTTTTTGGAATGCTTTCCAGAAATGAGAGATGAACTGGGTACCTCTATCTAAGATAATAAACAACAGAACACCATGCTATCTGAACAACTCCCTGATATAGAGTTTGGCGTAATTCTCAGCTGAGTAGGAGGTATGAACTGGAAGGAAAAGAGCTGATTTGGTCATCCTATCTACAATGACCCAAACTGAATCATGCTGATGACGAGTACGAGGCAAACCCATCACAAAGTCCATGTTCACTTCTTCCTATTTCCAGGTAGGAATACTAAACTCCTGCATGGACCCACTAAGCTTCTGATGCTCAATCTTAACCTGCTGACATGTTGAGAACTTAGCCACAAACTTTACAATATCTCTTTTTATCCCACTCCACCAATAGATCTCCCAAAAAT
>NW_025882439.1:0-1646 GCF_002878395.1 Capsicum annuum
AGACATTCTATTGGCTTATACTTCATTCAACTAGGTCTTGCATCAAACACTTAGCATGTATTAAAGTTTTAGCATGTATCGAAGAGCACATAATTGTGGAATTTTATGCTATCGTGTCACAATTCATTCACTAAGTTTTTTCAACAAACACTTGGCATGCATGGGCTTGTACACTATTGGGGATTTCTAGTCAACATGCTATAATGGCTCTAATTCCTTCACATATGCATTTTATCAAACATATGGGGAGCATGCTTTTCTTATTCGATAATTTCTTCACTTAATTGAAATGAACACATCACTTAACAAGCAACTTGAAGAGGGTTTATTATGAACATCACATGAATATCACATAGTAGGGTCAAAGCTTGAAACCTCATCAACAAACATGAATTAAAACTCAATAATAGCATGGACATCAATTTCAACTCACATGAATCATGAAAACTCATAAACATAAGATCTTTGAAATTTAAAAGTATGCTTGAGATTTTTGGATGAAAGGGACCTAAGAATCAACATCTGTATACCTCAGGGAAACTCTTTCTTGAAAGCTCTTGCAGAGATTCTTGATTTCTTAATTTCTCTTGATTTTTCTTAAAGAAGAAAGAAGAGTTTTAATTTTGTATAAACCCTAGTTTTTATGTTAAAGTTGAAGAATGAAATTGTGAGAATCGACCGGATATAAATAGGGGATGAAAATAGTTGTAAAAGGACCAGAAAGCCCGTTTAAAATCGAGTTAAAAATGTTAAAGAGGGTCTACGACGGTCGAAGTGATGGTTCGTCGCTCTGTCTGACGGTCCGTTGGATCGTCCATCGCATATCAATAGGAAAAGAACACACTTCCTCGATGCAATGGTCTTAGTGATGGTCCATCGCAAATCCGATGGTCCGTCGGATCATCCATCCCATGTTGTCCAAAATGAGGCCACACTGCCTCAGTGCAACGGTCCCAGTGATGGTCTATCGCAGCCTCAACAGTCCTCCATCCTAGCCGTCACACTTGGACAAGGAAAGGGAGTCACTGCCTTTGTTGCAATGGGCTGGGCAACTATCCATCGCAAGCTTGATGGTCCGTCAACCCGGCTGAGCCCCTGGGCAGTTTCGACTATTTTTGGTAAAATGGCCGTAATTTCTACGTTCGATGTTGGATTTTGATGAAATTGGTATCAGTGGAAAGCTTATTCAATGATATATATGACTAAAAGTTGATATTATGGAAATTCTACACGGTTCGAAATATTTGTTACTTAGTAAGACATTTCTCAACCTTTTAGGGCTGGATTTACACTTTACTTGACAGGCTCTAAGGCTCAGACTATGAGAGAATTTTGTGAGGTCTTACAAGTTCCTCCCATTAGGGAATTAACTTTGGAATAGACCTTCTTTCAGATACTCATCCCATATCTATTTCGTCATACAAAATGGCTCCAACAGAACTCAAGGAGTTAAAAGAGTAGTTAAAGGACCTTTTAGACAAAGGGTTCATCAGACCCAGTGTTTCCCTATGGGGTAAACCAGTTTTATTCATGCATAAGAAAGATGGTTCTCTCAGAATGTGTATAGACTACATTCAGTTGAACAAAGTTACAGTCAAGAACAAGTACCCACTTCCTAAAATCGATGACTTATTTGACCAACTTCA
>NW_025882440.1:0-2713 GCF_002878395.1 Capsicum annuum
AGATGGGTTATTTGATGCAACAGATATATAATCTGTTGCCATAACTCAATTAATAAAAATGATTATTAAAGAAACGGAAAGATTAAGTCACCACGGGCTTGATTTAATTAAGTCATTTCTTTTCACATAAAAGAATAAGGAAATAAATGATAAACACAATTTAAATCATAAAAAACTCACCAAAAATATTCTTGTTTTTAAATATTCTTTATTAATTTATATAATTAAAAAGTCAAAAAATTTGGATGTCATGAAGATAATTTTTTTTAAAAGATATATATATATTATATGTTGCAACAGATATATTATCTGATGCAACAGTTGAATTATTTGTTGCAACGGATGATATATCTATTGTAATAGATGATTTATCTGATGCAGCAGATATATAATCTGTTGTGCAACTCAGTGTAAAAAATAAACGGTTGCTGGAAAGAACTAATTATTTTAATAATTATAAAGCTAAGCTTCAAGCTGAAAAGTCATGACCTATCATAATATTGATTAATTTAATTAAGTCATAACTTTTTACAATAATAAAAAATGTCATTAATAAATGAAAGTGAACAGTTGTGCCTTTAAATCTGCTTTATTAATTTATATAATTAAAAATTCAAAAAATTTGGATGTCATGAAGATAATATATATTTTTTAAAATATATATATATATATATATTATATGTTGCAACAGATATATTATCTGATGCAATAGGTTATTTATTTGTTATAAATCATGATATATCTGTTGTAACAAATGACTTATCTGATGCAACAAATATATTATCTGTTGTCTAAAACAATGTAAAAAAATGATTCCTGGAAAGAACTAATTATTAATAATAATAAAGCTGAAAAATCATGACTTATCATAATATTGATTAATTTAATTAAGTCATAACTTTTTACAGTAATCAAGAATGTCATTAATAAATGGAGGTGAATAGCTGCGATTTTTTGCCTAACTCATTCAAGTTCAATCCTCTATAAATAGGTCTCTCCTTAATCGTTCGTTCTACTACACACTATTTATTCCTCACGCTTGTTACACCTTCAACTACTTTCTCTTCAAGAATTTGATAGCTTTTTCCTGTCTCTGGTAAGTTTTTTTCATGATTTTTGTGTAAATATACCTTGTATTACATTACATCACATTTGAATTCTTTCTTTTCTTTACTTTTGTGTTTACATGTGTGTTTTGTGAACTTATGCATTTTTTAGATATAGCTGATCCTGTGTGGGATATCGCTATTTTACGAGACGCCATGAGGGAACTGCAGAAGGAGGTTCATGACCTGCATTGGGAGTTAGCCGCCGTCAGAGTAAGGATACTGCGGGAGATCCGCAGGCTGTGGAGGGCGTTCCTGCTGCCCTTTGAAGATTGTCCGACTGGCCATACAAATAATAATGATGTTAATAATGATGATAATAATAATTAAGCTTTTTTTCTGTTATCTATGTATTGTTGTTTGTTTGTTTTATAAAAAATTATGTTTGATGCACTTGACTTTTTATTTCTTATTTAATTTTCGTGCTGTCTATTTCTATTTCTTAACGAATGACATGTCTACAATTAAGGAATAATTTGATTCCAGTATCAATATTAAGAACATATGAGTTATCTGTTAAGTTTTGTGTGTGACAGGAACTTTATTTTGTTGTTCGAAACATATTAGTAATCTGGTGCAACAGAATACCCATCTATTTGTTTCATAATCATATTAAAGCACCTAGAACCCTTAAACATGAATCCAAAATGAGTCTACTGTTACAACAGAACATTTATCTGGTGCCGCAGATAATGGATCTATTTAAACAGATTGCTCTTGTATTGCATTCATGTTCGCGTGCAAACTATTATTGAAAAAACAACACACTAGCAGTTACCCAGATTCAACTAAAAAGCATAATCTGACTTACCAAAGTCTCCTCTCAAGTAACTTCTAAAGTTGAAAGTGATTTACAAAATAAAATTTGACATAAGAATTTGGTCAAAGAGCAGCAGTTGGGGTAACAACAACAACAACAACAACAATAATGATCAACAAGAAGAATATGAAGTTGATAATGAAGTATAAGATGATGATATGAATTAGAAGATGATGAATAAAGCAGCAGCAATAATGAACAACAAATATCGCAAAGAGAGAGAAAATAACAACGAATGGGGAGAGAGAAAAAGATGCCTTTTTTTCCTTCATTCCCCGTTATATATTAACTAACATTTGAATCAAAGTGTAAAGTTAAAAACTTATGGGTTATTTTGAAATTTTTCAAACTTTCTTAAACCATAATGAAGTAATTGTCACCTCTACTCAATTATTAAGACTTGTGCCACCTACACCTTATTTTAAAACTCTTTTGTCACCTGTGGCCCAAACCCCCTAGCTTCATATTGGTGGTAAGAATATGAAGTTTGAGTTTCCAAATATAAATTTAATATATTTTTTGAAATTCAGAGAATGTGAGTCCTAATAATAACTAAGGATCCTGATAATTTATTTTGTAGTGTCTTTTAAAATTTTATTACTTTAGCATTTAAGCATTATATATACGTAGATACAAAATTAAAATAATATTTTTAATTTATGAACTTTTAATTACAATTTTTATATTCATTGTGTTTTGATATATTATCTATATATTTTAGATAAAAATTTTAGTAAAATAAATATAAATTTATATCATCTACATAGAAATAGATAAAATCAAGTAT
>NW_025882441.1:0-1045 GCF_002878395.1 Capsicum annuum
TAACCGATTTGGATCTAACGTTAGCATTTCCTACTGCGGGTGTCTCACCAATATTTTCATCATCTTCGTCTAAATTAACCACATCTACTTCATTTTCTTCTTCTGTACCGTAATTTTTCTGAGCTTCTACATAATCCATATCGGGGGCACCTACACCTAAAGGTACACCTACTTCTTCCTCAAAAGGTTGACTAAGCGGTGCCGGAGGCACACAGGTATATCTACTAATTGAAGTACCTCTGCCGCTAGTAATTCATTTTTTACTACCACTACCACTTCCGGGACAAAAAATTTTAACACCTTTAGCAGCGAAGTTTCTTAATTTATCCATAAAATAAATTAAACTAAAAAAATTCAAAATAAATAAATATAATAAAATTAAATATTCAACAATTAATACACTAAATAAAAATTAAACGTAAGAGATGGAACGATAATACCAAATTTTAAAAGTATCTGGAGGTTGCGACTTTAGAAACTTCCACTCGTACTTTATAATCACAAAATTAAAAAATTAAAGTGAACACTTTAGGAAATTAAATATATAGAATATTTGAGAATTGAGAATTGAGATTTGAGAGAATGAAAAATTGTGTGGAAAATGATTTGAAAGTGTAGGGTATTTATAGAATTTTTTTTGGGTTTAAAAAAAAATTAATCGAAAAAAAGTTTTTTTTTTAAAAATAAAAATGGGATTTTAGCTGTTTTGGGCTCCCAACGGCTATATTACCGTTGGGCCCAACAGCCATTTTTTAGAAATTCCATTTTTAAAATTTTTTTATTCTTAATCGGGCCGGGTTAATCGGGCCCAAAAAGTAATTAACCTAGCCCGGGACCCGATACCCTACAGCTCGTGGGATGATCGGGCCTGATCAAACTGGGTCGGGTTGGTGTGGTGGGCCGGGCTGGGCCGGTTTGGTCCGGGTCAAACTGGCCCAATTGATAGGTTTAGCTGAAATATAGTGAAATACGTGTCATGCATTCATTAGTTTGGTGTTAACAGTAGATGTGGTTAAGTTTATAGTACTAGTTAGTTTGGAAAAGT
>NW_025882442.1:0-2634 GCF_002878395.1 Capsicum annuum
ACTGAAGAGCATAGAGTCTGTTTAGGTGTTGCCCACTGGTAGCACTGGAAATGGCCCCCTGCTGGTTTAAGTGATCGGACTGAGCTGCAGAATGATTTTGCTGACCCTGAAGACTTGACTGCAGACACTCCCTAATCCTGTGGCCTGGCTGGCCATAACTAAAATAGACATCACTACCATCTCTGCAAATTCCCTTGTGGTTCTTACCACAAGTCTGACAAAGGGGATTCGTTCGGGCACTGCTAACATTGCCCTGAGATTTAGATCCTGGAGCATTGTCTCTGTTGCCATCTCTGAACTTCGGCACTGGAGCGCTGGCAGAGGAAGGGGCTGGAATGGCTAACTTAGAGAGAAACTGTGAACAATTTTCTCCATCTGATTTGGGTTGAGCAAACTTAAAGTTACCTAACCTTGCTCTCTTGTTCTGCCTCTCCCTAGTCCTAAACTTCTACTCTTCTACTTGCTGGGCATGGGTTATGAGTGTGGTTAAGGTCATATCACCGATCAGCATCGCAGAACTACACTTATTTACCACCTATCATTGACCCCTGACACGAACTTGCTCATCCTAGCCCTATTGTCTGCAACCACATGAGGAGCATACCTGGATAGCTGAGTAAATCTAAGAGAATAATCCCTAACCGTCATATTTCCCTGCCTAAGATTGATGAACTCAAGAACTTTGGCTTCTCTCATCTCTTGAGGAAAGAATCTATCTAAGAAAGTCATGACAAATTCCTCCCACTCAATAGGACCTACATTATCTAACCTCTCAGACTTCCACTGATTGTACCAATCACGAGCAATATCCTATAACTGGTAGGCGGCTAACTTGACACTCTAAATAGAAGTAACACCCATGATCTCAATAACCTTCTGGACTCGGTTAATGAAATCCTGAGGGTCCTCATCAGACTTAGACTGATGGAAAGATGGAGGGTTCATCTAGGTGAAGTACCAAACCCTAGTTTCCTTGGGATTGGCCACTGGATTGGCTGGAATGACTGGTGGCCATTCATTCTATGCAGCCACAGACTGATCAAGTATGGTAAACGTGTCTCTAAACTCTGCATGGGAAACATGTTCGCCCAAAGGATCTTCAGGCTGAGGAGCTGGCTGGTGTCTTTTCTTGGGGCCATGGCCTGGAATAAGAGAAGAATGGATTAGACTTAGAGTTTAACTTGTGATTATGCTCACTAGCATGACATGAATACTGAAGAAAAAGGACTGTTCCTAAAACATCTTATAGCCTCCCGCACATAAATGTGCTGCGCAATACACCCATGTATAAGATTCTACTAGATGCGGCTTTCGAACTTCGTAGGACTCTACTGAACCTTAGGCTCTGATACCAAGTTTGTAAAACCCCGATTTGCTGAACCGGAATGCTACACGGTGCTCATGACCCCGAGAGTCCATAAGCTAACCCATGACTGATATCTGTACCTATATACTACAAATCATGATATAATAATGTGGAATACATAAAAATGTAAGGCCATAAGGTTCAACTGAATAAAACCATGTAGGTGAAAATACCCAAAACAACTCAATATGAAAGCTAAGTCTAAATGTAAATCTGAAAGCCTCTAAACTATATAAGGAATTGAAGGAACATGTCTCCAACTAACTCCGTAAACTGAACTGAAGAAATAAATAAATGTATCAAATCATATTGTCCTTGAATCAATGAGGACACACTGTGTCTCTGTGACTGGAACGCTACCGCTACTGCTGGGCTGGAGCTCATGTCTCGGAACCTATGGTGTAACATGAAAAGAAAGCACCATAGCGCAAATACATCAGTACAACTGGAGTACTGAGTATACGAGGAAGGTAGGCTAAACATAAAGGGTTTTATTGCATAAACAGCACTGACTGACTAATATGAACGTGGGAGAGCAAACACATATATATAGAAACTGGGATCGTGAATACGTAATAGCATGACCTGTAAGCTAATACATGGTTTACTGATAACTGTCATGACTAATACTGCAATCTAATAACATGGACGACTATATTTGACAGTCCTGCATATACAGAAATCTAAAGAATACCCTGAGTTCTTTTACTGAGACTGATACTAAAACTGTGGGAGGTAGTGTTTAATCGACATGCCCCATGAATGCCGTTATGGCTAATCTGGGGTCCAATCTCTACCCCGACTGGAGGGGTGTCAATACCGTGCCACGGGTAAGGATAGCTTATGAGTGACCCTTATTTGGAAGGTACTCAATGAGAATGGTGGGAACCCTAACTGACAGGTTAAACCACCTCATCAACCCTAATATGACAGGTTAAGATGCCTCAACCTACACTGGCTACGTAGTTTTGAAACACAAGGATGACTACTAAGAATCACACCCTAAACTGGCGGGTGAGTTCCCATCCTTGGGTTCACTCGGTGCTAACCTCTACTCCCATCTGGAGGGATTGGACATGAATAACTGACTATACATGACTTAATCTTACTGAATTCCATTGATTGACGGAATGTTATTGATATCTGACAACTGACTGAGATCATGAGGTTTTCTTGAGTCACATGACTGACTGGAGTCTATGGAATCATAGCTTGAGTTCAGGTATCGTGAAACATGACATGGCTTTAGGTACACAGCTATAGTTTTT
>NW_025882443.1:0-3252 GCF_002878395.1 Capsicum annuum
GTTATGCCCGTTTTCAAGAGAGACAGTACGGATTGGCAATTGGTTAGGCGCTGCCCAACCAAACATAGGCGATTGGTTAGGCGCCACCCAACCTAGCTTAGGAAATCACTTGGGCTCCACCTAAGCAAGTTCCTGGTGCCAAAAACACTCTGTTTGGAGTTTTTTTAAGGGTAATTAAGTCTTTTAACACTCCTTGCAAGTCCCTAAACTTAACCCTACAAAATATATAGCTTCTAAACATATTACAACCCTATTATAATCTCAAAGCTCATCATCCAAGAGTACTAAAAGAGAAAAACAACTAGGGTTGCGTAACTAAGCTTGAAGATCTGATTTCAAGGAAATTCCTCCGTCAATCATCAAGAATCTTCCTTCTAAGGTATGCGTGAGTTGATTCATGGACTCCATTCGTCCATGAAGCTCAAGAACCATCTTCTAAATTTTGTATCATGATGTTTATGTTGTTGGTGGTTGATGTTCATGCGGTTGGATTTTGATGATGCCTAAGATGGGATCTTTGTATGTTTATTGTGAGGATATGGTGGTATTTAACGTATAAATATGTGAAATTGGTGGTTGAATATTTGTAATCTTGATGAATCCACCTATGCCCAAGATGTGCATGTAAGGTGTTTGTGAAAATACCTAAGGGAATAGAAATCATGCTTTTATGACATAATATGTCTTGAATGACTATTCCATGTTCTAAGTTTATGTTCAACGTGATCCCCATGGTATTGTCTTGAATTGAAGAAGTTGTACGAGATACTCATGATAATGTTGCAATATGGAACGACCATGTTATTGAAGACATGCAAGTATATACATGTTGTGTGCATTCCCGATCATGTGATAGTTTGTTGAGAATCATTCTTATTATGAAAGCCTTACTTATGATATTGTGAATTGTGGACTCAAATGTTGTGATCAAGTCATATTATGTGTGTGAGTTTCCTCCTATCGAGTCCTGGGGGTACTTATACCTGAAAACTATTGTTGTGTGCCTAGAGCCATGTCATGTTTCACGATATCCGAACTCAAGCTTTGATTCCATAGACTTCAGTCAGTCATGTGACTCAGGAAAACCTCATGATCTTAGTTAGTTGTTAGATATCAGTAACATTCCACCAGTCAATGGAATTTAGTAAGATTAAGTTATGCACAGTCAGTTATTCATGTCCAGTCCCTCCAGATTGGAGTAGAGGTTAGCACCGAGTAAACCCAAGGATGGGAACTCACCCGCCAGTTTAGGGTGTGATTCTCAATAGTCATCCTTGTGTTCTATAACTACGTATCCAGCGTAGGTTCAAACATCTTAACCTGTCAGTTTAGGGTTAATGAGGTGGCTTTACCCGTTAGTTTAGGGTTCCCACTGTTCTCATTGAGTACCCGTGAGATAAGGGTTACTCTCAAGTTGTCCTTACCCATGGCATGGTATTGACACCCCTCTAGTCGGGGCAGAGATTGGACCTAAGCTTAGACAAAATGGCATACATAGGGCATGTCGGTTAAACACTACCTCCCATAATTTCAGTATCAGTCTTAATAAAAGAACTCAGGGCATTCTTCAGATTTTATTGTATACAGGACTGTTAACTACAGTAGTCCATGTTATCAGTTTCAGTATCAGTCATGACAGCTATCAGTAAACAATGTATTAGCTTACAGGTCATGCTATCACGTATTCACAGTCCCAGTTCCTATATATACGTATTTGGACTCCCACGTTCATATTAGTCAGTCAGTGTTGTTCATGCATGAAACCCTTTACGTGTAGCCTACCTTCCTCATATACTCGGTACTCCAGTTATACTGACACAATTGAGCTATGGTGCTTTCTTTTCATGTTACACCATAGGTTTCGAGACACGAGCTCTAGCCTAGCAGTAGCGGTAGCATTCCAGTTGCAGAGACACAGTGAGTCCGCATTGATTCAAGGACATTATGGTTAGATACATTTATTTATTTCTTCAGTTCGGTTTTACGGAGTTAGTTGGAGACATATTCCTTCTACTTCTTATTCAAATAGTTTAGAGGCTTTCAAATTTACGTTCAGATGTACGTTCGGACTTAGCTTTTAGATTGAGTTATTTTGGCTATTTTCACCCACGTGATTGTATTTAGTTGGACCTTATGGCCTTACAGTTCTATGTATTCCGCATTATTATATCATGATTTTCTGTATACAGGTACCAATATCAGTCATGGGTTAGCCTGTGGTCCCTCCGAGTCATGAGCGCCATGTAGCCTTCCGGTTTAGAGAATCGGGGTGTTACAAACTTGGTATCAGAGCATAACGTTCAATAGAGTCCCAGGAAGTCTGAAAGCCGCATCAAGTAGAGTCTTATACATGGGTGTGTTGCGCGCCACATTTATGTGCGGGAGGCTATAAGATATTATAGGAATAGTCCCCTTTCTGCATTGTTAATGTCATGCTAGTGAGAATAATCATAAGATAAACTCTCAGTCTAATCCATTCTTCCCTTAAGACTATGGCCCCAAAGAGAAAAAACCAGCCAGCTCCTCAGCTCGAAGATCCTTTGGGCAAAAATGTTTCCCATGCGGAGTTTAAAGCCACATTTACCACACTTGCTCAGTCCATGGCTGCACAGAATGAACGTCCACCAGTCATTCCGGCCAACCAAATGGTCAATCCCAAAGCAGCTAGGGTTTGGGACATCACCCGGATGAACCCTCTATCTTTCCGTGGGTCTAAGTCTGATGAGGACCCTCAGGAGTTCATTGACCAAGTCCAGAAGGTCATTCACATCATGGGTTTTACTTTATTGAGAGTGATGAGTTAGCCACCTACTAGTTATAGAATGTTGCTTATTATTGGTACAAATAATGGAAGGGTGAGAGGTTAGATGATAAAGGCCCTATCGAGTGGGCAGAATTTTTCACGTCCTTCTTAAATAGATTCTTTCCCCAAGAGCTGAGGGAAGCCAAAGTTCTTGAGTTCATCAACCTCATGAAGGGGAATATGATGGTTAGGAGTATTCTCTTAGATTTACTCAGCTAGCCAGGTATGCTCCTCATGTGTTGCAGTTAATAGAGCTAACTGACTAAAATATTTGTGTCAGTGTTCAATGATAGTGTGGTAAATGAGTGTAGCTCTACGAGGGTGATTGGTGATATGACCTTAGCAAGACTCATGACCCATGCCCAGCGGGTAGAAGAGCAGAAGTTTAAGAGAAGGGAAAGGCAGAACAAGAGAGCAAGGTCAGGTAACTTCAACTTTGCTCACCCCAA
>NW_025882444.1:0-1230 GCF_002878395.1 Capsicum annuum
GATTAAGGGTTTTTCCATGCCAAATTGTTCGCAGAAATCACCCAGTTGAGCTTTTTCGCGAAGTTTATCAATTTTGATTTGTCGAGCCAGTTTTAACTCGTTACAAAGGGCTAACCCTTCTTGAGTACAGGCTACGATCAATTGACCATAGGTTTTGTCAGCGTAGGGGATTTCGCCATATGATCCGCGAAGAGTTTTACGAACACGCTCAGCAAAAAGGGGAGGAAGGCCATCAATGAATTTTGCTTTCCAGTGTTCGTATCTGCTTTCGGGTAAATCCATAACCCGACTAAGAAAGGTATCTTTATACCAACGAAATTCGCCAAGATGGCGGCATTTCAAACCATTAAGAAGAGTGCGAATATTTTCATGATGGTTAGTGAACCTTCCGCCGAAGTGTTCAATAATAGTCAGCATGAGGGTATAAACGGCATCAGACCGTCCTGCCGCAAGAGTGCGACCAAGATTATCTTTGCCTTCCTTGTCCTTGGTGGCATCAAAAATGGCGGCGCGTTTAGTGTCATCTAGGAAGTTATCCCACCAGCCACGGAGTTGGCCAGTGAACCCAGCAACAATCATTTTACAGATTGTTTGGTCAGTTTTTGCGTTTCTATCAGTGGCTTTTGTAGCTAGACAAATAGTAGCATACATAGACATGCGATGTATTAGAATAGAAATTTGGCGATCAGAAAGACCATCAATATTCCATTCGTAAATAGCGTCGCCGCTATATGAAGTGTTTGTTTGATTCCAATCTCTTTCTTCGATTAGAACATCTTGAGGAGTGGGATGAGGATAATAGGCGGTAGACATGCGGGGAATGTCTGCGAATTTCTTGCCGGATTGTGGTTTCATGAGTCCTCTGAGCTTATAAAGCTCAGAAGAGAGGATCTCGCCTGGATGATCAGAGGAGGCGAGATGATCGGCAAAATTTGACTCAATTGTTTGGATATTATCTTCAGACATAGTCAAAGGCTGGATATTGAGTCCAGAAAATTTTTTATTTAAAAGGTTTTCGAGTTGTTCCAGGGGCGAGGTTCTAGTAAATCCTTCTATTTCTAGAGGTCGTTGAATGCAGGGTTTGGAGAGAACGATTCCTGCGTCTGTCGCAGGAGTTTGGGAAGTTGAAGCAGTATTGGAAGAGTTTGGTTGGGTACTGAGTTTATTGACTAAAGAAATGAGTTCGTCGAGTTTAGTATCTAAAGAGGAGATATGTTCACCCAAAACCTT
>NW_025882445.1:0-1360 GCF_002878395.1 Capsicum annuum
GAATATTAATCAAGAATGTATACATGAATTTCAAAGAAATAAAGGTCAAGATTTTGTATACAGAATAAAGGAGGATGTCTCTTAACAAGAGATGGAATAATGCTTTTTAAAGACTTAACTTAAACACCAGTACAAACAGTAACACTGCCTACAGTATTTAGAAAACTAAATACAAATAAAAAGAAATCGCTTCCAGAACCATGTTGCGACGATTGCCAAAATAATCAATGCAGCAACCTGCTAAAAGAAAATCTGGAAGAAGTTAGAAACTATACTCTAATTAATGCAGAAGGACAAGAATGCTTAACTAGTATAGAAAAAGAATATACCCTAATAAGTATAGAAACTCAGTTTTATAATTTTAGAAAAGGAATAGATAAAATAGGAATAATAAACAGTCCAAAAGATTTGGAAACTATAATATCTATATTAGACGAAATGGAGATAATAGGAGAAAGACAATTAGCCCATTGGGAAGCCAACGAAATAATGTGTAAATTAGATATAATCAACTTAGAATATACGATAAAAACCGCCCCTATAGAAGCAAATAATGAAGATACTAAAGAATTTGACATACAGATAAAAGAACTATTACAATTAGGAGTAATAAGAAGATCCACCTTTAAACATAGATCAGCGGCCTTTATGGTAAGAAATCATAGTGAACAAGTAAGGGGTAAAGCTCGTATGGTAATTAATTATAAAAGATTAAATGATAATACTAGAACAGATGCTTACAAACTACCAGATAAAAGTGAGTTAATTAATAGAATTCAAAATAAAAAGGTCTATAGTAAATTTGACTGTAAGTCAGGCTACTGGCAAGTCAAAATGCATCCAGATAGCATAGAATGGACAGCATTCACATGTCCAAGCGGACATTTTGAATGGTTAGTCATGTCATTTGGATTAAAGACTGCTCCGCCCATTTTTCAATGAAAAATGGATAACATATTTGGAGAATATAAACATTTTATATTAGTATATGTAGATGATATTTTGGTATTTAGTCAAAATATGCAAGAACATTTAGGACATTTACAAATAATTTTTAGACTATTTGTTAAACATGGCATAATAATAAGTAAAAAGAAGATGGAATTATGCAAGATTTATATTAATTTCCTAGGAATAACCTTGGGAAATGGCAAAGTAAAACTGCAACCACACATAGCAAAGAAAGTACTAGAAATGCCAGATAAATTAGAAACAACAAAAGACTTACAAAATTTTTTAGGACTAGTAAATTATGCACGAAATTTTTTTCAAGATCTAGGAAAAATAGCAGGACCATTATATGCAAAAACAGGTAGTAAAGGACAGAAAAATTTTAATATAGAAGATGTTAAATTAGTCC
>NW_025882446.1:0-1802 GCF_002878395.1 Capsicum annuum
TTCATCACGGACGTCCTCCGAATACATAATACATCGGGGCACTCCCCAGTGAATCAAGACAAATCCCTCGGGGCATTCCCCGGCCCAATGAATACAATAGATCCCAATGCATAAATTGAAACCACTCCACAAATATTTCAACATTTTAACAATCACAGATCCTAAACATTGCCTACCCAACCTACTTTTGCCTATCCATTATCGGCCTAAACATGATGCTATCGGATTTATAACTTGATATTTATTCCGAACGAAACATAACAACAATAAAATCAAAGGTAATCCAAATTCATCTTATCAACCTTGCAATTCCCATCCCCAATTTCTTACTCAATCACATGATTAACACATGCGTCGACTATTAATTCATAATAATATTTCAGCAATCCACAATCAATAATATTCGACATTCATCATTCACCTCACGCATAAGATAAAGAGAAAGTCGAGACGACAATAATCAACCACTCACCATAATACAAATGAACTAAGAATAAGAATAAGATGAGGAGATGACCTTAAATTGGGGCTTTTATTCGACCAAATTGAACTGACAGAAGACCCGGGACCAATGAACCACAACTGACAGACCACGAACTCCATCTCCCGAATCGAATAATACCAGTTTGAACCACGATGACCCCCAAAACCTAACTCGAACAGAAGTCCAAAAATATGAGAAAACCTGAAAAATCTAGTTGTCCGAACTCCGTGAACACAGACAGCAACACGAATAGTTGGAAAAGGATTGGATTTCTAATGAATTTTAATGTTTTCTAAATGTAATTGCCTGAAAAAGATCAGAAACAGTCATCTCCGGTGAAGAGATCGCCGGCCAACTCGAACCCACTGGATTCCTATCGATTTCCGTTCAGCTTTACCAATTCAAACCTTGTTCGTCTTTCTCTCGATCTCTCATATCTCTCACAGTTCAGAACCCTCTCCCACTCACTACTGTCTCTCCATCACTCACCCTTCACTATCTATGGTGTTTGTGATTTTTGCGTTAACCGTGTATGGAGAATAATGTGTTGTGTGCGTATTCAGTGAAGGGTGGGTGTGGTTTCTAGTTCTTGCGTGCATTTCTGGAAGAAACAAAGAATTAGAAGAAGACGTATATGTGTCTATTGGTGAATCCGTATGCCTGTGATGGTGTCGAAGTTATTGTGGGTGAGAAAAAGGACAAAGAAAAATGGAATCCCTCTGTTTTATGCTCCCTTCTCTGTATATTCTCTATGTATGCGTTTTGTGCTCTTAGGAGAAAAAAAGCGTGAGCTCCCCTTTTTTTTTGCACTCTATGTATATCTATATACTAAAATGAAAACCACCCAAAACCAAAAATGGTCCCCCCTTACCCCTTTCCTAGAAGGTTCCTTTTCTCAATTTAGGAATGGAAAATCCTCACTGATCACGTGGGCTCCCGGTGAGTCTTTATCTTTTTTTTGTGTATCTCATGAGAGAGAGAGGGTATGTAGGGGTAGGGGTTAGGTGGGGTAGGTGGTGAGATTGGGTATGTGAGGTGTTAAAATTTAATAGGGAGCGGTTGTTAGAATAAGATAAAATTAGTTAGGGGTTGTTATTTTTGTCATTTTATGGAGGGATAATCACATGGGTGAGGGTGCGTAATAAGGTAAGATAAAAATGGATAAAATTGGACTTCGGGAGGGACAAAATTAGGTGTCTACATCATGCCCCCTTTAAATGTGAACACGAAGTGTTTTCAGGCAAATAAGTAGACAACGAAACAAAAGTTTGACCCGACCATTATTCAAAGAAAGAAACAGAAAGAAGAAGGACAACCG
>NW_025882447.1:0-1144 GCF_002878395.1 Capsicum annuum
TTGATGAAGAGTTATAAGCAAGTCCCGCAGTGGTGGTTCCTCGTCTTATTAGTAGGCAGCGTTGCCTTATCACTTCTGATGTGTTTCGTGTGGAAAAAAGACGTGCAGCTGCCGTGGTGGGGCATGTTGTTTGCGTTCGGTCTCGCTTTCATCCTTACTCTCCCTATAGGAGTCATTCAAGCGACTACGAATCAGGTGAAGACTTAGTTCAGTTTTCCTAAACTGTTTAAGTGCTTTCGATAATCTTGCCTCGACTTTGGCCTTATAAAAGCTCGATTTGGTGATATACTTGTTATTGCATTGCAGCAACCTGGATATGACATAATTGCACAGTTCATAATTGGTTATATCCTCCCAGGAAAACCAATTGCAAACTTGCTTTTCAAAATCTATGATCGGACCAGTACGGTTCATGCTCTCTCCTTTTCGGCCGATCTTAAACTTGGTCACTACATGAAAATTTTTGCAAGGATGTGATGTCCTAGCTTCGCTTTCCAGCTTGTAGGGACGCTGGTTGCTGGTACAATCAACCTTGCTGTAGCATGGTGGATGCTTGGAAGCATCGAGAACATTTGTGACGTTGAGACTCTTCATCCCGACAGCCCATGGACCTGTCCGAAATTCCGAGTCACTTTTGATGCATCTGTCATATGGGGTCTGATTGGACCACAACGGTTGTTTTGTCCCGGAGGATTATACAGGAACTTGGTATGGTTATTCCTTATAGGTGCATTATTACCGGTGCCTATTTGGGTGCTAAGCAAAATCTTCCCCGAAAAGAAATGGATCCCGTTGATCAACATACCTGTTGTATCATATGGTTTTGCGGGAATGCCACCAGCCACACCAACGAATATCGCTAGCTGGCTTATTACCGGAATGATATTCAACTACTCCGTGTTCAAACACCGAAAAGAATGGTGGAAGAAATACAACTAGGTTCTTTCAGCTGCCCTAGATGCTGGAACAGCATTTATGGGTGTTTTGTTGTTTTTCGCGTTGCAAAACGAGGGCAAAATCTTGAAATGGTGGGGAACTGAGTTAGATCATTGTCCTTTAGCAACTTGTCCAACAGCCCCTGGGATTATCGTTGAAGGATGTCCAGTTTTCAAGTAGGCCTAACAACAAGAAGAATGAAATGAAC
>NW_025882448.1:0-1552 GCF_002878395.1 Capsicum annuum
CCCGTGAGTACATTGCACGCGGTGTGCCATATAGGCAAAAAAGCCCTGATTGGATCAAAATTCAGGTGGATTAGGGGCCTGATAGGTACAGGCCTTAGCTGAGGATCTAAGTGAATTTTCGGGACAATTTTGAAGGTCTGTCGATGACTTAAGCCACTTTAAATTTTAAGAGATACAATCCCAATATTAGTTGGTCCAACCAACTTATCATGAGAACAAACAACATTAAAAGTTCATGAAGAATTTTCTGATTCTTCAATATATGTTCAATACTCACTATGCACATCTTTGGGAAATGCTTTGGTTCATGTCAATTTATGAACTTTTATTCTAGTAAACTCCAAGTTTACCATGACATGTGTCTTTCATTTTAGTAAATTTCAGATTTTCTATTACATTAATAAATTTCAGATTTACTACTTTAAAAGTAGATTTCAAAATAACTCTTCTCAATTGTTTTGCCTCATTCGGGGGTGAGTTGTGATACCATCACAATCAAGTGCACATTTGTATTAAAAGAATCGAAATCCTCATTCCCCAGGAATGGAATATAATCGTGCCTTAAGCCTATCAAATTATGATAGCCTATAGCCTCTTCTAAGATATTGCTAATTCAGGAGCAAATCGAGGCATACATATGGTTGTAGAGAAATTTTCTCTAACATATCTTATAGTCATAATAAGCGTGTGAACATATTATCACTTTTGATAGATTAATATCATATTGTCTCTTCACGCTTATATTCATGCATTCAACCACTTGTCTTCTTTCAAACATATTATGCACTGCTACCATATTCACTTCAGAGAATAGAGCATATTCAATGGGACATGTATCATGACTTTTCACAAACACCCATTATTTTGCCTTACCCACCATAATATCATCAATATGGTGCATTGAGATCCAAACTCAATGTCTTATCCATATAAAAGCGCCTTAGGCATAAATCGATGGTCTTAAACCCAACATCATAATATTGGTGCATCAAGACTTTAACCCGATATCTTATCGGGATAAGGCTTGAATCCATCATCATACTTTTTAACATAGTTGTTCTTCAAAAACAAATATAAAAAATAAATTATCTCAAACCAAATTAGCTTCCTCAGATCCAATATGCAACATAGTTGTATATATAAATAAATTAATTAATTAATTAATTAATTAATTAAAAAATTAAAAAAAAAAAAAAACAACCTTTAGTTCTTTAACATACCACTATTGAGGTATGGTAAAAAGTGACTCAGAGACTGCCAATTCATTAACCCATTCTTATAAAAAACAGATTTAATATAGCTCACCTTGTAGAAACCAAATATACATCGGCAATTGATTTACCTTAGATTTAATATTGCTTACCTTAGAGATGGTGATTAGAGACTCGTGCTGGTAACGTGTTATGAAATATAAAGTAAATATAAGAATACAAGAAGAATAAAGAGAGAAGACTTCTTTATTTCTCATGGTATTCTTTTGGATCCTTGAAAATGATTTAGAATGAATAAAATTCCTTTGGATCCTTAAAAATGATTTAGAATGAATAAAATT
>NW_025882449.1:0-1619 GCF_002878395.1 Capsicum annuum
AGGAGGTCATAGTGCCTCGGAGGAACACGTCTGATGGGGCGCAGGGGTATCCTTCTTGGAGGCATTTTTTAATTTGGGTGAAGAAGAAGAAGAAGAGACGATTTCTGATATTTTCGGTTTAGCAAAAACTGAAGGGTTGCGTAGAAAGAAGGCCTATACTTATAGACCTGTAGATTGCGTTCGTTCATATATCCACCTAATGGTAGGTCGACGTGTCTGACAAGATAAAATGTTTCGTATGCGTATACCATCTGTTTTTCCTCGTGAAGAGACGTTTTGTGAAGCTTTTTAATAAATGAGAATGGGAAACAAGGAAAATAATGATTCATTGCATCGATTGGAGAGATAAGCCGGGAAAATGACCAACATAACGTGTTAGATCAGCAATAATATAATCAATACATAATATTTTATAGACCATATATTATAGACACCGTAAACTATAGATAGTCTATCGTAGACAAAGCTTTAGGTCGATAACAACTGAACGTTAAAATCTACAGAAGCTAAAAAAAAGCCTATTTATGATTTGATGCCCATTCTACACGTGGTTGTTTTGTGTCCGGATTTCTTGCATATTGAACACCTATTCCTCCTTTTGGACTTAAATGTCTCACTGGCGCCCTTAGCGCGTTTGACTTTTTTCCTTCCGATTTTGGGATCATACGGGGGTGGAGAAATTTTGGTGTCTACCAATTCCTATGGTACAGTCCATTCAGCCTCTGGAGGGACCACGCTAATTACTTCCGAGTATGCGAGGAGGTAACTTTCAGCTTTATAAATTGGCGAAGAGTAGTCATAGATGGATTTACCATAATCTTCGCCATCACCATACTTTTCTCACAAAGATGTCATCGCGTGTTCACACGGCATTTTCACCAAGTCAAATTTCTGACAAGAACTGCTCCTCTCCAAGAGATTGAACTTGGCAGTAACGCCGTTGCCGAACACCGTATACTCGTCGAGAACCCCGTTTGGATTACCCACATACAAGAAATCGCTCGCGCTCTTATTATCCCTTGGGATCCTTTCCGCAGAAGTCACAAATATGTTCTCTTTACCACTAATAAATGCATGCCACTCCCTAAGCTTTTCACCAAATTTTTTAGCAATTGAATTGAATATGTACGACACGAGGTACTCCCGTTCATCCATCAAAATCGAGTTTAGCGACTCGGCGATGTTTGTGGTCATCACGTCGTACCTATTTCTCAGAAAGAGTGCTCTACTCCATTTTTCAAAATCAAGCACATTTTCAAGGACATGAGCTGCCTCGGGGCATTTACTCTTCAATTCCACAAAATTATCGCTAAACTCATCAAAGGAATAAGCCTTTGCCGCGGCGTAGAATAGATAAAGATGTTCTCCGCAGTGTTAATTTACGCAAAGATTTTTAGCGAGGTGACTCATGCAAAGTCCATGATTTGCACGACTGTATACACGAGAGAAGGCATTGGCGATGCTAATGTGCCTGTCGGAGATGACGCATAGATCTGGTTCATTTTCTATGATAGACTTCAGCTTTTGAAAGAAGAAGGTCCAACGCCAAGTTCCTTCATGCATTCTTGCAAATCATTAGTGAGCTTGTTGATATTTTTGTCCCTTTTTAGCACCTGCCG
>NW_025882450.1:0-1042 GCF_002878395.1 Capsicum annuum
CCCACAACCCGGTTAAACTAAACGGGCCAGTTCCGATTTGACCCGGCCCGAACCACTTGACACCTTTAGTCTAAGTGCACGTAAAGTAATGATCAATACCACCACCATACAAATGTACTATATGCGAACATAGTAGATCATATCATGACACCAAGAAAATCACCATTATTAAAATAATGAAACAGCGCCGGTAGCACTTGTGCTACTAAATTAAAAATAGAAATTACAAACTTGATCCATTTCTAAAGACGTACATGGAATCAATTTAGAGTAAGTAAAGTCCTTATTGGGGTTTCCTAAGGTGTTTGTGTAGTAGAGCAAGATGTGCATTCTTATTAGGAAAAATTACACATTATAGATAAAATAATTTAATAATTACATGGTATGGTTAATATTTTAAAAAATTACAATTCATAGTTAATAAATTTTAATAATTACATGGTATGGTTAATGTATATATCAAAGGCAAATAAAACTCTCTCTCAGAATTAATTTTTGTTTTATCTCTTAGCTAATTGGAGTGTTTAGCGACAATAGGTCATTCTTTTATTGGACATTTTAGTGGCACTATATATTCCTCCTAATTCAACAGATCTCAAAGTTTATTCTAACATATAATTTTCTTTCTATTTCTTCTTCCAAATTTTCTGATATTTTGTGTTTTCCCCAACACATTCGCTGTATTTTTTCATAAAAGATTTTCTTAATTCAACTAAATTGTTATCAATTGTATATTATGTGCCAATTATATATACGTATATGTATAAGTTGTATATTAATTGTATATATAATGTAATTGTATAAGTCGTATGTGTATAAGTCGTATATATATAAGTCATACATGTCAATTGTATATGTCAATTACATAAGTCATATATGTATAAGTTGTTAATTGTATATGTATATCTATTTTTTGAATGTTTGTATATTATCAAAATGTATGTTAAATAACTATATATCTGTATATATACATTTTACAGAATGTATATTGAGTGCATACATATATATTTTGCACAGTGTATATATAAATATACGATTCTTG
>NW_025882451.1:0-1578 GCF_002878395.1 Capsicum annuum
ATTTATTATAAAAATTCATACAGTGAATAATATGGAGTAGAATAAAAACCTGGATTTTAATTGACTACAGAAATCAGAATGTTATCACCGAAAACTTCGAATTGAAACCCCGAAACTCGAATCGTAACTCTTTATTTCCCTTGTTTTCTCCTCCAGAGTTTTCCTTACTTGTATTTTTCTCTCTGTCTTTTTGTTCTCTCAGTATCTGGTTCTCATAATAAATATACGTAGTCTCTGATTTTTGTCTGGGTAGGGAGTCCTTTTAAGTAAAATTATTTTGGGGGGAACAATTACCATTTTTGGGGGGGAAAGTAATTAACAGATAAAGGGGAAGGTTTAAAATTCAAAATAATTTATTTTTATTTTATTTATTTTAATAAAAGATAATATTAATAATAAATTAAAATAAATAATATAATAAACATAAATAAAATATTAATTAATTTTATATAGATAATAACAATTGGTAAATAAATAAATAAATAAATAAAAGAAAAACAAATATAATAAAATAGTATTAAAACTATTAATTTATTTATTAACATTTATAAGAGAAAACATATATTTAACTTTATATTATTTTTAAAATTAGAATAAAAATAAAGATAAAAAATATATATGATTACATATAAATATAAATATTTAATATCGATAGACATATTAAAATTTAAGGAGGATAAAAAATCACGTGTCTACATTTTTGCCCCTCTTTGTGTGAAATCTCGAAGAGTTTTCATACAAAGAAGTAGACAAGATATGATTTTTGACCCTCCAATTATTTGAAAGGTAAGGATAAAGTAAAATAAAATAAAATAAAAAATGTGACCGAGTCTTGGTTTTGGACTTCCTACCTATCCTGGGTTATAAGGGAATCAGGTCACGAGTAGTTCAAAGGTGATATGGAGAGAGAAAGAGTTAAAAATCGAATGAGATTCCGTCGAGTTTTCGGTTAATGACTTCTGCCTTTTACATTCAAATGACTATCAAAAATAAAAGATGAAATGAAAATTGCAATCTCTAGAATCTTGATTCAAATCTTCATGACTTGAATTTGAAAATTCACCCTATTCTTCAAGGGGCTCCTGATTTCCGATTTCTTCACCCTATTCTTTATACGGGCTCCTGGACTTTTTTGTTCTTCACCCTGTTCTTCAGGCGAGCTCCTGGACTTACAATTTCTTCACCCTGTTCTTTAGGCAGGCTCCTAGATTTACAATTTCTTTACCCTGTTCTTCAGGCGGGCTCCTGGAGTTACTTTTTCTTCACCTTGTTCTTCAGGCGGACTCCTGGACTTACTTTTTCTTTATCCCGTTTTTCAAGCGGGCTCCTAGATTTACAATTTCTTCACCCTGTTCTTTAGGCGGGCTCCTGGAGTTACTTTTTCTTCACCTTGTTCTTCAGGAGGGCTTTTTCTTCACCTTGTTCTTCAGGAGGGCTCCTGGACTTACTTTTTCTTCACTGTGTTCTTCAGGCGAGCTCCTGGCTTATAATTTCTTCACCCTGTTCTTCAGGCAGGCTCCTGACTTACAATTTCTTCACCCTATTCTTCAGGCGGGCTCCTGGACTTCTAATTTCTTC
>NW_025882451.1:1678-3424 GCF_002878395.1 Capsicum annuum
TTCACCCTGTTCTTCAGGCGGGCTCCTGGAGTTACTTTTTCTTCACCTTATTCTTCAGGAGGGCTCCTGGACTTACTTTTTCTTCACCGTGTTCTTCAGGCGAGCTCCTGGATTATAATTTCTTCACTCTGTTCTTTAGGCAGGCTCCTGACTTACAATTTCTTCACCCTATTCTTCAGGCGGGCTCCTGGACTTCTAATTTCTTCACCCTATTCTTCAAGCTGGCTCCTGGCTTACAATTTCTTCACCCTGTTCTTCAGGCGGGATCCTGGCTTACAATTTCTTCACCCTATTCTTCAGGCGGGCTCCTAGACTTCTTTTTTTTTTTTCTGATTTTTCAAATATGTTGCTGAACTCAAAATAAAAGGTGAAACAAAAAAATAATATCCCATTCTTCAGGCGGGTCCATGACCGAGATCCAACATCGGATATGTAACCATGCTTCTTGCATTGAGAGAAGTGTGAAATCACATCCTTTATCTGAAAACAATTATTTCATCTCTGTTCCAAACAAAGAAAAATTGTGAGTTTTAAAACATGTGGTGGTTGGTTTGTGGCATTTGGCTTTTGAAGTGGTTGCTCTCCCACTTGCCATGCTCAACTCTTTTCCAATCCATGATAATATTCATTGAATTGCCATACTTCTGACTCAGAATTCTGACTACTGAGATTCTCAACTCAAATCATATTTCTGTTGTATGATGCTTCTGAGTTTAGCTTCCAATACATCCTTTAGATTTTCACGAGTTTAAAATGGTCAAATCACATTCATCTTGAGCACCTTACTTTTACTTTGAAACGTTATCTCTGTGCATCGACCCTTTTTCTTGCTTTGTACCCTTAAAGGAGTTGGTAGCGAGTTTGGAGTCCTTTCTCACTCGACTTGACGTGAATTTGACTCAAAAGACAACAAAAAATTTTTGTTTGATGACAAGGACACAAAAATAAAAAATTAAAATAAAACAAAAAGAAAAAGACAATAGATATCTCTTTTTCAAAACAAAGAGAAAACTTATCTGAATATGGAAATTGATTCTGGTGATTATGACATGCATTTTGAATCAAACAACCAGATCTACCCACACTAATCATTACAACTTTTGTCCACTTATTGAGCTTGAAATTAAGTCAATCTTAAACTTGTTCCTTCTTGATAACAACCTTTCTTCGGCTAGTGGCACCTCAATGTGTTTTTTCCAACAAGACTATTTCCTTTTCATTTCTACGTCATCTCACATTCGTCTTATGGTGTCCGAAAGGGTTTTCACCAATAAGACTCTCTCATTTTTATTTTTCATCATCATTTTTTTTCTTTTAAATAAACACCCAAAATATGAAATATCATGCACTCATAACATGTTTAGTCTTGACATCCTCAAAGATTGATCCGAAGGTCTTTCTTTGGTTGTAACTTGACTTTTGGATAGGGTTAGAAAGAAAGGTCGGCATGAGGCTCAAAAATTTATATAACATTGGGTGAAACATACAACTTTTGGAATCGATTCTTTTAAGAAAATACATTTTTGCCCCAGTTTCATTTCATTCTGGGTAATTTGAATTTTCTTATGGTTAGACCGAACCCCAGAGTAGGGCTGCCTACGTATCTTGTGATAGCAAGAATCAGGTCAAACGTAGTTCATGCAACATCATTCTTTTGTTTGATTTTGAATTTTTGATTGATTTCTTTTTTTTTTCAACTTTTTTTTTTGCAATTTTCTGATTTTAATTTGATTCCAAAAGAGGGGT
>NW_025882452.1:0-1785 GCF_002878395.1 Capsicum annuum
AACCAGATATTCTCAAAACCATATACACCAAATATACAAAAATCAGAGTCATCTATACCTCCTCGATACACACATATTCCGAATCACTCAATCAACAAAAGCAGACTTATAACCATATCACTCGTACATATATTGATAATATTTATACCTTACAAAAATTATTAAATACAAAACCTATCCAGAGTAAAGATTTAGCCAAATGAAACCAAGGATATATTACACAAAAATGTCAGAACTATAACAAACTTATTGCTTTGCCTGGCACCAGTGCAAACTTAATTTCTTCATGTTACTATTATGGAATATTATCTACAGTTTACATAATTACTGGAGAAGAGTTAACAAGAATTCCAGACATTCACAAAAAATTTATAGATTATAAAAGGATTACGAAGGGACAGTTATTCTATGTTCGTTTCTACTCAGCACCAGCAGAAATATTATTTGATGAAATAAAATAGACAATTACTGTTGTCAAGATAGGAATGACATGAGATTATATTATCCCTGAAGAAATATGCAAACAAGAAGAGATAACCAAAAATCAGATACCGAACTTCTACCGAAACAAGAGAGTTATTCGACTTAGCAGTATATTGACTGAGTTAGCAAATAATTATATAAATCAAAACCCAGTTCGGATTTACTATAACAGAAATCAATTACTGGTTTACTCTACTTGTAAAAATATTAGAGAAAATAATAGAGGAGAGATAAGAAAACTGGTCATGACGATCCTAAAATAAGAAGAGTTACCAGTCACAAGATTTATTATGAAAGGAATTATTTCAGAAGAAGTTATGGATTAATTCTGTAAATAGGTTGGCCAAAGATACGATGACCACATATGCAGTAGATGTAGTGGCAAATACAACTTTATTCCAGATGTGATGCTACAATAGCAAGAAGATAAAAAAAAGCAGCAGATACGACAAGGAGAAGATGAAAAGAAGATAACAACGGAGCAATAATGGAAGAGATAAAAGACAAAGATAATAAAAGCTAGAAAGCGACATGTGAATTATTGTATAGCCTTTTAAATCTTGTTATGTAAATTGTATAGTTAGGAAGACTTTGTAGTAATAGCTATTAATAGCTTTAACTTTATAGGCATAGGCTTGACTTTTCATGTATAGCATTATTAATTCTTATCTTTCTAACAAAAATAAGAAATGTAAATTAGGAAACGTGTAAAGTGTGTTAATAGTTTACACGCTTTCTTAGGATTATAAATAGAGAGCATTTTGCTCAGTTAGAGGTAAGACTTCATGAGTTGAAGCAAGCCTTCTCTTGTACACAAACAAATTTTTGAATATTTAATAAAAACAAATATATTTCAAGGCAAAAGCTATGGATGAACAAAGATTAGAATTATCAAATCTACCGGAACATGTATTTTTATTGACGATTATGAATAGCTAAATTCATAAATTCCCGACAATCATTATATGATAAAATAAGTTCATGTTAGTTACTTTATAGTAGAATTATTCGAAGAATAGCATGTTAAGAAGTTTATTAGCAAAGTGGAAAATGAGAAAAATTCCTAAGAACTATGCCATTCTAAAGGTGAAACCGGGGAGGCAAGAAAGCCGTGATAGGGGAGTAGCCAGAGTAGAGGCGCTGTTTAAGGGAAAAATATCCAGATTACCATGCTAATAGTGACCGAAGAATATGTTATTTAAGGATAATCTAGTATATAGTAATCTAAAATGATCATATTTTGTTATGTGTATGATTGAAGGGAATATTTTGAAAATAACATTATATGAAATAAAATGACTA
>NW_025882453.1:0-1171 GCF_002878395.1 Capsicum annuum
GTTTATATTTAGCCTATGGCACCCCCGGACCCCAGGCCCACCCCCAAAACTGTGGGCTATAGCTCACCGATTTGGCTTAAAAATGTCTGTTCACGCTATTTAACCTGTTTGACTACCCAAATAGCCTCAAATAAACAAACAAACCACAATGGGATGATCCCCAACCTCCCTGGCATACCCCAATTGATTTTTGGCCAACGGCACCCCTAGACAACGGGCCCACCTCTAAAACTGTGGGCTATAACACACCGATTTGTCCCTAAAACACCTCATTCATGCCGTTTTGCCCGTTTGACCATACAAATGGCCTCAATTATATAAACAGACCTTACTGGGACAATCCTCAGCTTCCCAGGCATGCCTCGGTCAACTTTTGGCCCACGAGACCTCCGAAACCCGAGCCCAACCCCAAAACCATGGACTATAGCACAACGATTTCTTCAAAAATGCCCTATTCTTGACGTTTTACTCGTTTGACCACCCAACCAGCCTAAAATAAATAAAATAACCATACTGGGATGATCCCCAACCTCCCAGGCTTTTCTCGATTGACTTTTAACCCACGGCACCTCCTTACCCTGGGCCCACGCCTGAAATCGTGGCCCAAAATGCCCCATTCGTACTATTTTGCCTGTTTGTCCACTCAAATAGCCTCGAATAAATAAACTAAACATGCTGGGATTATCCCCAACCTCCCTGTATACCCTAGTCGATATTTTCCCCACGAAACACTCAAATCCTGAGCCCACCCCCAAAACTGTGGGCTATAGCAGATCGATTTAGCCTGAAAATTCCACCTTTGGGTTTTTTCACCCTTTTGGCCACCCAAAGTGCCTCGAATAAAAAAATAGACCATACAGGGATGATCGTCAACCTTCCTGACATGTACTGGTCAATTTTTGACCCACGGCACCATCGGACCGTGGGCCTACCCCTAAAACCGTGGGCTATAGCTCACTGATTTTGCCTAATAATGCCTCGTTTGAGCTGTATCACCAATTTGACCACCAAAATAGCCTCGAATAAATAAACAGACCACAATGGGATGATCCCCAACCTCTCTGGCACGCCCCAATCATTTTTCGCCCACGGCACCCCCAAACCCCGGGCCTACACCCAAAACCGTGGGGTATACCACATCAATTTGTGTCGAAAATTCCACATTCACACC
>NW_025882454.1:0-3641 GCF_002878395.1 Capsicum annuum
GATGAGTACTAGTTTGCCAATTAGTATTGGAACCAAAGAAATTGAAAGTAAGGAACAACAAAAGGAAACTAAGAAATATAAAATTTGAGCCAAAATTTGATGCGTGAACAGTAACTTGATGAAGTGGCAGCCACGTATTGGTTGCGGTTTCTAAAATTTTTATTTTTCAAAGTCCAAGCCTGGACAAATTTTAATTTGGATTGGTGAAATTTGTTTTAAAGAGGAAAAAATAAATCTTGGAGCCTTTTTTCAAGTTTCAAATTCCAAGACTTGACCTTTGTAGTACTTTTCCTTAAAACATGGACCCTTGTTTCATGGGAAAGTGGTTGAGAAGTGATGTAAAGTCTTTTGGTGGTTGGGGGTCTTTCAAGACCAACAATTACTTACACCTCTTTCTTTCACCTTTTAGGATCTATCATTCACTTTATGCTCTAACAATATATGAAGGAAGGTGAAGAACTTAAAGAACAAAAACAACCACAACAAGAACAATAACAACAATCTTCAAGAACAACAACAATTCCAACGGCCAACTCCAATCCACAACAACAAACGACCAAGTCTCTTTAGTGTTGTATCTTCGGTTTTAACAAAAGATGAAGGTTGTGAAGAACTTCAAAAACAACAACAACATTCACCAAGAATAACAAAAACAACACTCCTTTCAACAACAACCAAACACACGGTCAATCAAGTTTCTCAACAACAATATCTACCACAACAATTTTCAACAACAATGGGTCAAGCTTATGTTTACAATAATAACATCAAAATACAAGCTCAAATCAAGATATAGACTCAATGTGTTAGTGAGGAACAAAACTAACACTTAGAGACAAGAAAGACAAGTAAAAATATTGGCCAAGACACAACAAAAATATATTTTTTTGTCAAGAACACAAAATGGACAGATTGTTCTTTTTCTGAAATTTTTAGATTTCAATTTTTTTTTCAAGTGAGATAGCCCAAGATTTGATCTTGTAGGAACAAGATCAAGCCATTCTTTGATACCAAATGATACGAGAATAACAATGGAAACACAAAACACACTCTAAACAGTCCAAAAATCACAACAAATCGTGGACTAAATAGAGACCTCTCTTGGATTCACTACAACTACACAATAACGAGATAGAAAGAGGTGTTTTCAACACCAAATTATCCAAACCAAACTATGATTAACAGCAAGAATATTAAGAACAAGATGAACTTAACAATGGGAATAACAATAACACGAACGGGTACAATACGAGATACAAACATTACAAGATTGCAAGAATAGAAAGGATAGATAGAGTGACATACACTATCTCATGAACTAAGAACCTAAGTGTATTCAAGCACCTAGACTTAATACAATGATAATAGGAATACCTACTCTCTTCGGTGAGCACAAGAGAGACCTCAACCTCCTCTAGCACTCAACGTTCTAAGCAAGAATGCAACACTAGTGTTTCCACCCTAGTATCACCCTAGTTACAAGTTTTGGATTTGTGCCTCAAGGAGGGAGGACTTGTCTTTCAATGTTATAAAACATTCATTATCATCGAAGCCTAATGAATGAAACTCTAAAAGGTCCTATTTATAGATATTACAAAAATAGTGTGAAATATCCACAATACCCCTCAAGGGTGAGGTGCCCATCAAGTGCAAGAAGTGGGCTGATTTTGGTGTGTTTAGGCCCTCTTTTACACTTCACGTGTGCACTTCCTTGGACGGATTCATTACGCACTCATTCACGTCCATCCTCGTAGTTGTACTTGTATCACGAGGCCTTTCCTCATCTTGAAAAATTTATTGGAAAATCAATGGATAAATCCTTTCTTATTCCCCGCATCCTCAAATGGCACACTACAAAAAGTGACAAGATAATCAAAGACGACTCATTCAAGTATAAAAGAAAAGTTACTGAGGTATGAACTTATTTTTTAATGCATTAATACTACTGTTTTATTGAATGTTATGTAATTATTAATTAATTTTTTATAGAACGTGCATCTATACATCATCCCTACTGTTCGTGAGATGAAGATGGATTACATGATTATGTTTAAGTCATATACGAATGAGGTGAAGAATAACTTCCTCAATGGCTTGAAGAAAGATTTACAAGGGGTGACTGTTTTTACTTCAAATGGGGACAATGATGATGACGGGGATTTGGGTGGTAACCCCATTGGAGTATGCATTGGTGATTATGCTTCTCCAAGCACCTCAAAAGTTATAGTGGGCACCTCTATCGATGGAGATCTTCATAAGTGTGTTTCTATTCTCGAGAAAGTTGTGTTGAATATTGTTGCCTATACCAAAGAAAAAAGACTAAAGAAAAAAGAAAATGATGAGCAACAACATAAGCGAGGTAACTTCATTTTATAATTAATGTAGTTAATGAATTTTCAGCTACAAATATTATTAACACTTTATAATATGATACAGTGTATGTGGACCTTCGTGAAGCTGAGAGGAATGGAGAAAAAGAAAAAAAAGTAAAATGGATGAGTTGGTCGCTATTGTGGCAGAAGAGGCAAAAGAAGAAGAAAATAAGGATGGAGAAGAAGAAGAAGAAGAAGAAGAAATGAAAGAATATAAGAGTAGAGAAAAAACTTTAAAAAAAAAGTAGCAACAAATGAAAAAGAGGAAGGTGAGAAAGCAGAAGAAGCTGAAAAAATCAGCAGAAAAAGAAAGTGAGAAAGAAGCAGCAGGAGACGAAGAAGCAGAAAATGAGAAAGAAAAAAAATGAGAAAGAAGCAAACGGTGAAGAAGAAGAAGAAGAAGCTAAGAAAGAAGCAACAACAAATTTTGAAAAAGGAAAAGAAGAAGGTAAGAAAGAAGAAGAAAATGAGAAAAAAACAACATGTGAAGCAGAAGAAAAAGCTGAGAAAAAAAAACAACGGATGTTGAAAAAAGGACAAGAAAAAGGTGAGAAAGAAGACGCTGACAAAAATGTTAAAGAATTAGGAAAACCGGCTAAAGATGAAAAGGAAGAAGTAGTAGACAAAGAAGAAGTAGAAGACAAAAAAGATTAATAGAAAGAAGAAAAAGAAGAAGCAGGCAAAAAAGATGTGGTCATGGATATCGTTGATGAAATCAACGATAACATTTGTAATGATGAGAAAAAAAGATATTTGAATGCTAATATTGTTAATGTTTAAGACTTTTTTTTATTTGAAAAATAAGGGAGTTGAATGATCGTGGGAATGATATGACAAAACAAAGTAGATGAATTAAAATAATGAGAGATTGAGGACTTTATATATGAAGTAAAAAGAAGTGTTTAAATTGAAGGAGTACAAAATTAGCCATGTGTTACCGTTGAAACAGTAATTTTGCTTTATGAATTGTTGGTGACACTTAATAGACTATCATCGATCTTGACTTATGTCAATCCTCAACGAGATATAAAAATCTACCATCGACACTCGTAATCGTTAGACCATCAATAACATGTTTAAAAAGAAAATAATTATGTAAAATATATACTTGTGCTTTGAGGGTCCGTTGATTCATTTAGTCTATCGTTGACTTACATTGTAGGTCGAGCATAGATTGCTCTCGGGATCATTGGTAGATCTCATAGATCTATGTACATGGTTATAGACTCTCACTAACATGTTGTTTAAAAATGAATAAATAAATAAAAA
>NW_025882455.1:0-990 GCF_002878395.1 Capsicum annuum
GGCATTCACCACCTTGACAAGGACAGGGAGCTAGTTAAGATAAGTGTTACGAGTGAAGCATTTGAAAATGAAGAACAGAATCGTACTGAAACAAACAGAGATGCAATAGAATTTGAAAGACAAAGAATCAAGCTCGCCAACCAATTAGTTGAATCCACTGTATCAAGTTGGGGCAGAGATAAGGAAAACCTCTAAGGAATTCAAGGCCACAAACCAACTACAAATTTTGAAACTCACAATTCTCTGTCTCTCTCTCTCTTGCTTGAACAGGGGCGAAGCAATCTTGTAAAGTTTAGTGAAAAAAAAAAAACAAGTATAGCAAAGTTAAGTTTTCTTGAATTTTCTCTTTTTGTTATACTCCTATAATTCTAAGTTCGTATCAATATAATTATAATAGTAATAATAAAACCCCTCATATTCAGGATTGGGGGCATTTTTTTTTCTTTTCTAAAAAAAAAAATAAAAAAAATCCTAATCTTATCTCGTCTTCATAGGGCGCTATCCCCTAGTTGACATCTTATCTCGTCTTCATAGGGCGCTATCCCCTAGTTGACCTCTTATCTCGTCTTCATAGGGCGCCATCTCCTAGTTGACATCTTATCTCGTCTTCATAGGGCATCATCCCCTTGTTGAAATCTTATTCGTCTTCATAGGGCGCCATCCCCAAGTTGACATCTTATCACGTCTTCATAGGGCGTCATCCCCTAGTTGACATCTTTATTCATCTTCATAGGGCGCCATCCCCTAGTGGACATCTTATTTCGTTTTCATAGGGCGTCATCCCATGGTTGACATCTTATCTCGTCTTCATAGGGCGCTATCCCCTAGTTGACATCTTATCTCGTCTTCATAGGGCGCCATCCCCTAGTTGACATCTTTTTTGTCTTCATAGGGCGCCATCTCCTAGTTGACATCTTTATTCGTCTTCATAGGGCGCCATCTTCTAGTTGATATTTTATCTCGTCTTCATAGGGCGCCATCCCCTAGTTG
>NW_025882455.1:1090-1476 GCF_002878395.1 Capsicum annuum
TTATCTCGTCTTCATAGGGCGTCATCCCCTAGTTGATATCTTTATTCATCTTCATAGGGCGCCATCCCCTAGTTGATATCTTATCTCGTCTTCATAGGGCTCCATCCCCTAGTTGACATCTTATTTGTCTTCATAGGTCGCCATCCCCTAGTTGACATCTTATCTCGTCTTCATAGGGTGTCATCCCCTAGTTGACATCTTATTCGTCTTCATAGGGCGCCTTCCCCTAGTTGACATCTTATCTCGTCTTCATAGGGCGCTATCCCCTTGTTGACATCTTATTCGTCTTTATAGGGAGCCATCCCCTAGTTGACATCTTATCTCGTCTTCATAGGGTGCCATCCCCTAGTTGACATCTTAACTCATCTTCATAGGGCGTCATCCCC
>NW_025882455.1:1576-2044 GCF_002878395.1 Capsicum annuum
ATAGGGCGCCATCCCCTAGTTGACATCTTATCTCATCTTCATAGGGCGCCATTCCCTAGTTGACATCTTATCTCGTCTTCATAGGGCGTCATCCCCTTGTTGACATCTTATTCATCTTCATAGGTTGCCATCCCCTAGTTGACATCTTATCACGTCTTCATAGGGCGCCATCCCCTAGTTGACATCTTATCTCGTCTTCATAGGGCGTCTTCCCCTAGTTGACATCTTATTCGTCTTCATAGGGTGCCATCCCCTAGGTTACATCTTATCTCGTCTTCATAGGGCGCCATCCCCTTGTTGACATCTTATTCGTCTTCATAGGGAGCCATCCCCTAGTTGACATCTTATCTCGTCTTTATAGGGTGCCATCCCCTAGTTGACATCTTAACTCGTCTTCATAGGGCGTCATCCCCTAGTTGACATCTTTCATCTTCATAGGGCGTCATCCCCTAGTTGACATCTTATCTC
>NW_025882455.1:2144-3586 GCF_002878395.1 Capsicum annuum
ATCCCCTAGTTGACATCTTATCTCGTCTTTATAGGGCGTCATCCCCTTGTTGATATCTTATTCGTCTTCATAGGGCGTCATCCCCTAGTTGACATCTTATCACGTCTTCATAGGGCGCCATCCCCTAGTTGACATCTTATTCATCTTCCTAGGGCCCATCCCCTAGTTGAAATTTTAGGAAATAAACCTCCCTATTTTTCTTCTTTATGTCTTTATAGGGTATGACAATCCCTAGTCACATTTCTAGAAGCAAAAATCCTAATTCTTTTTCATGCATTCATTAGGCATAACTCCCTTTGGTTGCATTATTAAGAATAGGGTTCTTATTTTATCGCGCTCCTAGCCTAAATTTCTATCCATTTATTTATTTATTTATTTTTAAACTAGTTTATAGTTTTTCTAATAACTCACAAAATTTTTCTAGTGTAAACTGGGGCAGAAAATTTTGTTTGTTTTGTTTCGTCTTCTTTGATGGCTTGCAGGTTTTCTGCAAAGCACAGGTTTATCCAAGAATGGAATTTCATCTCCGGTTAAAATATAGAAGAATGATCAGTTTGAAGATAATAAGAGTCAGCTTTGCATCCATAGCGGCCCAATATCTCAAGAGACACATTTTTCGCTTCTGATCAGGAGAACAAGCATCCAAAGTATTCTATGAACTGTTCTTTGGTAGAGTATCAATGACTCAATCCAAGTTTCAAGTTCAAGTCTCAAATCTTAATTTCAAGATCAAATTTTGAGATCAAGGTACCCACCAGAAGAAGGTGAGGCAATAACTGAGGATCCAAGAGGAAGATCGGAAGCAAGAGGATCAAGACAAATAGAATAGATAAGATCTTGTACTTTTATTTCCAGTTTCATTTTTTGATGTAATAAAAGGATAAATGAACCGAAAACTCGACGAGACCATAACTCGACTCTCCAACTCATCCATTCATTCCACTCTTACACCCATTTGAATTACACGTGACCTGATCTCTTATAACCCGAGATATATAGGATGCCCAAAGCCAGGGCTCGGTCACACCTCTTTCCTACTTATTTACGTATTACTTTTGAATAAATGGTTGGGCCAAA
The DNA here is from genome assembly GCF_002878395.1 of Capsicum annuum. NCBI lineage: Eukaryota > Viridiplantae > Streptophyta > Magnoliopsida > Solanales > Solanaceae > Capsicum > Capsicum annuum. The sequence continues at coordinate 3,222 of NW_025882455.1, forward strand.
AATTAGTCATGTTCACTTCTTTGCTTGAAAATTCTCCATATTTGCAAGCAAAGAGGAGCATTCTGTAAACACCTAATTTTTTTACCAAAACCTAATGTTTTACGTCATTTTTAGTGTTTAATAGATATATGTATTTTATTTTTAGGTCTAAGTTAAATATTTTAATTTTATCTTAATTTAACAAAGTTTGTTTTAAAAATTTTGAAAACTACAAAAATAGAGTCACATTTTTAAATAAGTTTTTATTTTGTTGTTTATTTATATATTTTAGGAAAAAGGAAATTTTCTAAATTATATTGGTTTTCTTCTTTTAACTTTTAATAAATAATCTAATGATTGTAGTATTATTTTAATCATATTTCTAA
>NW_025882456.1:0-1033 GCF_002878395.1 Capsicum annuum
AATATTTTAAATATGTAAATCATATTTAAATTAATTAATTATTTAAGTAAAATTTATTTAAATTAGGTAAGAATTTTAAATTTGCTAAATTAACTAATTTAAAATTTAATTAATTTAAATAAATTAATTAGTTAAGAATTTTAATTAATTAATTTTTTCCTAAATTAAATTTAAATTTAAATTAATTAATTAAATTATTTTTAATATTTAATTACTTTTAATGTAATACTTTTTATTTTATTTTATTTTATTTTAAAAATGATTGTTCAAATTTTTCAAATTTTAAATGCATGATTATTCAAATTTTTCTACAATTTATAAATTTTTCTTATTTAATTAAATTAATTTTAATATTTAATTTTTTATGTAGCATTTTAAAAATGACTTGGAATTTAATTTAAACTTTTTCTATTTTTTTAAATGACGTGGCAGGCATGGCTGTCGTGGCAGCTGACGTGGGAGAGAGTGTGTTACACTCACCAAAAAAGGGTTTAAAATGTTGCTTTTTAGTAGGTTCAGGGGTCAAGATGACAAACATGTAAGTAGAAGTGTCCAACTTACAAAACTGACATAGTATAGGTGTCCAGGAGGTCATTTTACCAATATAAAATAAAACAACTCTTTTAAATTTCGCCGAGGTTGAGGTTGGAATACAAATAATAAAAATGGACATAAAATTTAAAAAGCTAATAATGTTCTAAATTGTCATTTCATTGTTAATTATTTTACTTCATTTTTGCTCTCTTGTAGAATTTTTTTTAAAAAAAGTTATTTTATTATTTTGCAAGAAATAAAGAAGTTTTTTTTTTCTTTTAAACTAAATATATAAGTTGAGATGCAAAGTATATATACAAAAAATAGAATATGATGCAAATAAAAAAAACTAAAAATTAAGGATGCAAATCAGAAAAAGGTAATATTCCATATTATAGTGATACAATCTCGATAGTATAAATCTTGTCTACAAACTCTTTGCTAGGATAAGTTCAATGTACAATCTGCACAAATTAGTAATTTGTTATAAATGTATTTA
>NW_025882457.1:0-1429 GCF_002878395.1 Capsicum annuum
AACTACTCTTTCAATAACTTAATGTCACATAAAGCAAAAAGATAAAAAAATAATAATTACAAATTTAATCTTTTATATTCTTTTGAATATAGACTTATAAGTATCGGTCAAATATAAACTTTAATAAATCTGAAATTTTACTATCTAGATATGATTAATCTGAATAAAATTGTTGAAATTATGGAACAAATTATATTTATTTAATAGATTACATACTATGTTTATATCTTGACCCGGGCCACCTGAGACTAGTATAATGATTATTATCTATATTAGACGTGTGAACTTCAACATGTCTACTTGCAGACATTAAAATAAAAGTTTAGGGCATTTTAGTCTTTTTACAAGAAGAATCTGCTTAAAGAATTTGTCATTTGTGCGATGTTAGTTGTACCCTATTAATAACTTTAAAAATGCCCATAATCTTTCATTTAATTATAGATCATACCCTTAAAAAGTCCAACTTATTTTATTTATATACAAGATTGCCCTCTATTTCCAAAGATTTAATTTAAATTATTTAAATTTAATTAATTTAATAATATAATAATTTTATCAATTTAATTTCAACAAAATATTTAAAGTAAATCAATTTTATTATTTTAATTGACTTTTACATTCAAAATCAATTTTTTTACTTATTTATTTTAGTAAATTTAAATTTTAAAAATACTTTTTTTCTTATATGAAAATACTAATATTTAAACTTAACTTTAAAATTTTAAAGTACAAAATTAATAAATTTAATTTAATTAAATAATTTTTTAATGAATATTTTCTTAAGATTTGTGTTGGGTTAATATGTGTCAAGTAAAAAAAATGAAGAAAAATATATAATAAAATTTTATTATTATGTGAGATAAACATAATGCACTATCTAATAATTTTTAATAATATCATATTTTGTATATGCAAAATATAGCATCTTAAATTTACGTAATTTAATAATATAATAATTTTATCTTAATTGATCGCAACTAAATATTTAAAGTAAATTAATTTTATTATTTTAATTGACTTTTATATTCAAAATTATTTTTTTTACTTATTTATTTTTGTAAATTTAAATTTTAAAATTATTTTTTTCTTATATAAAAATACTAATATTTAAATTTAACTTTAATTTTTTAAAGTACAAAATTAATAAATTTAATTTAATAAAATAAATCCTAATGAATATTTTCTTAAGATTTGTGTTGGATCAATATGTATAGAGTGAAAAAGAAATAAAAAAAATAAATAGTAAAATTTTATTATTGTGAGAGATAAACATAATGCAATATCCAATAATGTTTAATAATATCATATTTTGTATATGCAAAATATAACATCCCCTATTTAATTAATATACTACTCCGGTGAGTTATCGATGATTACTATTAGATATGATAAAATTATGTTAATTTTTATAGGAGTAACATAATCAATC
>NW_025882458.1:0-1626 GCF_002878395.1 Capsicum annuum
ATAGAAGAAGAAAATAAAGTAGATGCGGTTAATTTAGATGAAGATAAGGAAAATAATGCTGAGACACCCGCAGTAGGAGATGCTAACGTTAGATCTGAATCAGTTAATCTCCCTTCCCGTCCTCCCAGTGCCCCAAAACCTCGTAAAAGAACTAGTATTGCATGACAATTTTTTGAACGTATATAAGATATTGAGGTGCAATGCAATATTTGTCAACAAATATATAAGCATAGAATTGGAGGCAAGCAAGGGGGTATGGGTACGTTAATGAGACATGTAGCTGAAGATCACAAAAGAGAGTTAAATATTGCAAAAGGTGGTGGGGATGTTGGTGGGTCAACGCAAACTAGAATGGACCCAGCAACCGGTCCCGTAGCGAAAAAGTATAATAAATTGAGGGACAGGGAAGAAATAGCTAAAATGGTAGCTGTGGGTTGTTTGCCTTTTAGTTTTCCTTCTTCTAATGCCTTTATTCGTTATATACAAGCAATTTATAATCCTATGTTTATAAGTGTGCATGTCATATATATAATTTAATTGTAAAAGATGGTTTTGACTTTTTTGAGCTTTATATTGAAAAAATTCGTCTTGCCGTTGGTTTTATTCAAGGAAATAATCGTAGATCGAGAATTAGAGAATTTAAAGTTAAATGTCAAGAAAATGGACTTACACCGATTTTGATGCCTGAGGAAATTGATACTAGATGGAATTCTACGTATGAATTTTTAAAAACTTGTTATAAATATAGAATTCCTATTACACTAGCTTTTAACCAACATTGCGGTTTATTTGCTGATTCTGTTGATTGCATGCTACATAATTCTGATTGGGTTGCAATTAGTGATCTTGTTAAGTTTTTAGAAAAATGTTATGTAGCTACGGTTGAATTTTCCGGTGCTTATTATCCTTCTGTTTGTAATATTTTGGCATATATAGCCGATATTTCTGGTTTGCTCAAAGAATATAAAAATAAAGAAGCTGTTGACGCCATGTTTACGAAATTTAAAAAATATTTTTTCCCGATTCTCCCTATTTACTTGGTTGGTGTTATGCTAAATTCGTGCATGAAATATCATCATATGTGTCACTTTAGTACTCTTATTTATACTAACTTAGAAATAAATACTAACCATGATTCTGAACAAGTACAACTTGATTTGTGGATGACTACGACTGATGCAAAGGATTACATAGAAAAATTATATAATCACTATGCTGATTTATTTGATTTAGCCGTACCTACAAATATCACTCTAACTATCGCTCCTCATCCTCCCGAGGAGCCATCATCCTCTAAAAGGCCGGCACATAGTGGTTTTTCTGATTCGTTTTATGATTTAAATTGTTGGAACAATGTTGATGAGAGAACTTACACATCAACTTATCGGGAAGAGCTGAAATATTATCTTCGGACGGACCAGAGGATCGCAGTCGACGGATCGACACGTTGCATTGGTGGAGGAGTAATGAAACACAATATCCTATGCTTTCAAGATTAGCTAGAGATAGCTTGAATGTTTCAATGTCAACCGTTGCATCAGAGAGCGCCTTTAGTCAGGGACGACAACAGCTTGGAGACAACCGACACTCATTGGGAAACAATGCAATGAATGTTCTAGTTTGCCT
>NW_025882459.1:0-3509 GCF_002878395.1 Capsicum annuum
AAAAAAGATAACATTTTACATGTGGATGATACTGTGGCATAGCCACGTGTTTTTTTTTTTATCTAGGTGGCATGGTTGGTAAAATTTCATTAAGGGAAGGAGTATTTTAGAGCCAAATATTTGGGATATTTTAGAGCCAAAAAACTAACGAAGAGTATTTTTTATCTATTTCAGATAGTTCAGGATATTTTTGATCCTTTTCCGAATTCCATTAGAGGGGAGAATATTTTTGAGCCAATCATCTAACGAGAAGTATTTTTGAGTTATTTTAGATAGTTCAAGAATATTTTTGAGCCTTTTCCTTTTCTTTTTTTTATAATACTCTATTTATGTCTTTCTCTTCAATTTTAGTTATTTTAGCAATATCTTCTTTAATCACGCGGTCCCAACAAATGGATCAATGGTCGAATAATTTAAGTTAGAGGCTATTTACAAGACAGACAAGAAAGCTACCATAAACCAAGGGCCGTATTTGGCACTAGATCAATGGTCACATTTGAATATGGCGATCCTGTTGAATACACTGAAAAACTATAGTAATATATATTTCAAGGTACTTATCTATTATAATATAAATAACAGATTTGGTATAAACTATAAAATCTCGTTAAACATGAAGTTTTAGTAGGTGAAATAGAAATATACCTAAAGTTGGCACTCTGTTGGAGTTGTTGGAGTTCTTTCTCTGCTACATTATTAAAAAAATGCAAAGTTAGATAGCAAATGCTACATAGTTTATATATTTAGTAAAGAGAAATTAAATAGAACTTATCATATAAATTTGCATTACTTCTAACCTTGACAGCGAAGGACTAACAAGAAGCTGTATTTTCTTAAGCATTTCCTCTTGGAGTGCTGTTACAGTATTCAACTAAAAATTTAATGCTTTAATCTGCAACTGCTGGTAATAGTTTCAGCTGCATTTTATCATTTTTGTAACTCATTTTGGGCACTAGCAGCTTCCTATTTTGCCTTTTTGAGGGAGCCTTCTAACTTTGCCGCTCTCCTTTGTGTTGCCCTTGTAGTATTAGGTTTAGGACCATAACCAAGACCTTTTATGTATCCCGACTTTGTACCAAGCACAACATCCACAATTTTATCAATAGTCATGGAAAACTCTCCAGAAGTATAAAGAGCTTTTAAATCTGTCATGTTGTTCTGCATAAAATAATAACACAATAAAAGAATACATGAAGAATATTAATCATACAAATGCAATGGTATGTTACTAAATTATTAATTTCTTACATAGTTGGTCTCAGCTTCTTTAGATGACCATCCCTTTTCACTTGTGTAATGAGTATGCTTGTAGAACTTAATTCTGTCAGGCTCTACACCTTCATGTTCCTTTTCACCTTGTATAACAAGAAAACAATATGAAATAGTATTTAGAGGTATCTGACTAAAATGAGATAAAACTAACATACCTAGTCTCTTATTTATCAAACAACAAAATATTAAATAGTATCAAAGTGTCATTAGTAAAAAGAATTAAAATGGTATAACATACAATTTCAGCACGAGCTGCTACAAACGCTTTTGATCCCATGAAATGATTAGCTTTAAGCTTAGTCCGATTGACCTTGTTTATTTCACATCGTTTCTGCAAAGAAAATAAAAACATCATAACTTAATAACGAGAATAACATGAATATAAATTACCTTGTGCTCTGAATTGTTCCACATATCACAAAGCTTATTTCAATTTTCTGAGGTCAACTATTCAACTTCCATTTTACGAGCTTCTTCCACGGAGCGTGCACTTTCAAATTTTTGTTTTCACTTGTAGCACCATTGTCGGGTTCTATTTTTCAGAATATCCTCACAGCTATCTTTCACATAATGCTCGTCAAATTAATGTCAAACCTCTCCTTAAAAACATGTACTGAAGAAACACACAACAATCAAAATCTCTTTTAGATTAAAATTATAATCATAACATCTGTTAACATGCTTAGTACCTTAAAACTCTAATGCCCTTAAAAACATACATTGCAGTTCACCAAATACGATGAAATTTACTCAAGTCAAAATTCTTAATACAGGCTTCGTTTTATTAGAAGCTTCTCTGTTTCAACCAGAAGCATAAGAATATGGGGTAACTGGCAATGACCAAGTCAAAAATTTTGCTAAGGGGATTCAAGAATTATTATGTACGTACTAAAAGTAATTTGTGACATATACTTCGTATAAATTTTTACATATACAATATAATTTTTCGACAAAAAAGTGTTCAACTTACCACCCTTCACTTTCTAGATATTGTCATAGTCAACTGAGGATTAATGCATATTGCACAGTATATACAGGAACAAGGCATCACAAGATATCTTCAGAAAGAAAACATTTTCAGAACTTCGTACTTATTCGGATATAACAGATGCTAGGGGTGAAATGATGGAGGCTTCAATCTAATAGAAATAACAAAAGAAGAACTATGTTGATAGGACTGTCCACATATGTGTCCAATCCTCCAGAAGTAGTGAATAGAGGATCTGACATGGTGGTTGCAACAACATTTGGAGAGTCCAAGCAGCATAGAAGTAAAAAAGTAGTATTTTATGACAACAGGAATGGAGGTGAGAAATCAGATCTTAAAGACATTAGACAATTGCTACTCCATGACTCCAAGTAAGAAGTATATTTTCTTGCTTATGTTTTGGACAGCGATTTTAACAACTAGACCTAACCTGCACAATAATAAGCTAAGTAGTTCAGACTTTTCACTTTTGGAGCCACACAAACCTAGACCTCAAACTACACGGTAGACGAGGCATTGCATATCATGCATCACACAGACAACTATAAGAAAGATCTTTGACCTATAGCACGCATGAAAACATCAAAGATGATGAAGAATGAGCAAACGTGCCTCTTTCTGGAGCTTCCCAGCCACTGACACTTGCCAGGAACTTTAACACCCTCATGCATATAATCAGAGATGGAACCAAAGTCATATACTTTTATATTCATTTCCTTATCTTCTATCTGAACATACTAATCTTATGTTTAATATTACTTTATCACAGTTGCTCCAAAAGAATATTACTTTAGTGATATCACTGTTTGTCATGTAATAAATCTTAAAAGAGTATAGAATACTTACTTGGCATCTAATTAGTGTTGCATCTTTGTCCTCTCTTGTAAGTTCCTTCCACTTATTTGGAAGTGGAAGAAAATTGCGAGCAATTATCCCTAATTCATTGGATAGTTTGGCTGATTGAATTGGCTTTATTGGCCTTCCTTTACCAATCGGGATCTCTATTTTCATCTTGCTTCCCATAGCCTTCTTCATTTTTTCAAAACCTTTCCCTCTAGTCTTGCCACGACCTTTTCTGAGTCTAGAGGAATCATCTGACGATGAAAAAACATCAATTCAAATACCACCTAAGTCAAAAATAACAGAGTATATATATAGATATACTTATGAAACAACAACAAACCACATTGATTAGAAAAGATGTAAAGAACATATCCAGTCTGCTTTTGATAAACTGCTGAAAAGAATA
>NW_025882460.1:0-2615 GCF_002878395.1 Capsicum annuum
AATAAGTCCTAATTAATATGGTAAGAGTTCCAAATTTTCTCTCTTCCGCATGTATGCATTTTTCTTTTTATTAAAGTTGATTATATTTTTTACATAAATATTTTTCTTATTTACATGTGTACCATAATTACAGTACGTTTAAATGTTTTTAAAAAATATCGGAAAAACTTTGCAAACATCAATGTGCCGAAAAAGTATTTTGGAGTAGGAAGCTTAAGCTACTATTTTAATATTTCTATAAGAAGTAGTCCAATTAACATGGGTTTAAAAAAGAAAGAATAACAATAGAATAAGTAGAAAATTTGTTAGTATTTATATTTTTTCTAAAAAAGATTTAAAAACTTTATAAATATCTCACTTTTTTTTCTCCATAGACAATATTGATTACACTCCATCAAGTTCTTTAAGTTATATTATATTCATATTATTTTATAGTATGTGGTAATTTTTTCTTGATTTAGTTCATTATTTGTGTTGTTTTAAATTCTTTATATGATCTTGAATGAATTATTTTTCGTTTGTCTTTTTCCTTCTTATTGGCCATCCTCTTCAATTTTTTTTTTTAAAATACTAAATTATGATTGCAACTATTTTAGGTTAGTACAAATTTTGCGGTAAGTTAATTAATTTATTCTTTGATTTTTGTTAATTAAAAATTAAAAATAAAATTGATAAAGGGCGAAAGATGGGGTCTCATAGATATTAAATATGCGTTAGCTTAAGGTTTTGCTTGGATGTTCACCTACGCATTCAACAACATTAAAAAGTAATCATCTAATGTTATTCATTGTTTTGTTTTCATATATTTCTGATGATGTGTATTTTTTTTTAACATACATATCTTCTATTATTTGACGTGATCTATCTAAGGGATAAAAAAGTAAAGGCTTCTAGTATCTCCTCCAGTCAAGAAACACGTGCAAAACACGTAATATATATATATTAAAAGTGCGAAGACCCTTAGAAAAGTGATTTGAATTTTTTGTCCTTCATTAAAACAACCCGCAATAGATAAAAGCGTCTTTTTACTATTTCTTTTACTATTTAATAATTTAAAAATCAACTACATAATTAAGGTAGTAATATTTATTACCAAATATTTTGCACCAAAAAAATTAAACGAGTTTAAACAGGTAAAGAATGCACTTTTTCTGGTCAATTTAAAAAGTTAAGACCCACAAAAAAGGGGCCAAGTTTAATTAGGTTAGTTTTCTTCTATTTATAAATTACTATGTTTAGATATAGTAAAGCTATAAAATTTCTGAATTTTTTTTCTCTTTTTTTCTTAAGCTTGTCTATGTAAAAGTTCAAATTTGTCATACTTAGTCTGTTCCTTAACTTTTTTTTTTTTTTTTTTAAATTTCATTCAATTCTCTTCTCCTTTAGCTTATTTATGCAAAATTTTGGTATATTTATTGTATGTTAATATTCTGTAAAGTTCAATTTAATTATCATAATCTTGAGTTTATGAATTTTGGTGGCAGTTTATATATATAGATGAAGAATATATGTCCGGACTATGATAATTTTTTTTAAGTAAAAGTTAAGTTTAATTAGACTGATCTAATATTTATTTGTTGTAGTTTAACTTTTATTCTATTACTATTTGTTGCTTTTTCTGCTTAATACAGGTGGTAGATGAATATTCGATTAGAATCTGAGGAATTATTCCGTAAAGGTTAAGTTTAATGGTATTCCTATTATCATATTATTTTTCTTGACGTTTACAATAGTAGACGAACGCTCAGTCGGGTGTTGAGTAATTTTTGTATAGAGGTTAGTTTTAATCGTCTTATTTTGATATTTTGATTATCGTATTGTTTTGATGAATATTCTACTGGACTTTGATGAATTATTATGTAGAGGTTAATGATATCGCTATTATCATATATTTTCTTATAGTTTAAAGGTGGTAAACGAATGTTCAGTAGGGCTTTGAGTAATTTTTGTATAGAGGTTATGTTTGATCGTATTGTTCTGATATTTTGTTTATCATATTATTTTATTGTAGTTTTTATTCTGATGCTATTAATTATTTTTTTTATTATTCGTTGTATTTACGCCTCCATTACTTTTTTTTAGATTGTAATTTAGTTTGAATATTTACGAGGTACAGCTTTTAGTGGGGTTATTTATTGCTTTTCTTGATCTTTGCCGTAGGGATGATAGAGACTAAAAGTTCTGACAAGAAAGCTATATATATATATATTGAAAAATAATTTCAGAAAAAAATGAAGAAATTTCCTTGCTAAACGACTCCTAAACTTCTTAATATCTTTTTAAATTTTACTTTTTTTGTTCTTCATAGTTGTGTTGAAACTTGACGTAAGTAGTAAAATGGTAAAAAATACTTCAAAGTTTAAACTCTTACTTGCCAATGCCATTCTCACTTTCTCTTCACCTTTGTTTGTTTATTCCTTGTTTGAACACAATTGAAGAATGAATAGCCTCGACCCCGATTCAATACAAAAGCAAGTTGACAAATTTATATTGTGGGGCTAAAACAAAAAATTCTGCTACGCTGGGCGGGATCAAGTCTTTCTCTTTCTATATATAGAGAGAAATATTATTTAAATTTTTTGTCTTTTATTAAAAGTCTCTCCTTTAGATAAAAT
>NW_025882461.1:0-3329 GCF_002878395.1 Capsicum annuum
TATATATATATATATATATATATATATATATATATATATAATCTCTCAATTATAATCAGATATCTCGAGTTCAAAGCTAAAATAGAATGGATAAATTTTAATTTACACACTTAGCAAAATTGTAGCTTTTCCTTGAAGTTACAATGTTAATCAAGTGGTCCCTTGATGCCATAATTAATGTTTTGGGTGAAGAAATAATCATAATTGCTATAGTATTATAATGTTGGGAATAATAACAATAAAATTTTACTATAAGAAAAATTCAAAAAGTTGGTTACTTTAACTCAAATTTTTAAAATTTCAAGCAATTATTTAGTGATAAATCAGTTAATGTGAAGGAAATATTAATTGGAAAGAGAACAAGTATAAAGCAAAATTATATGAAGATTAGGTTAGATAATAATTCGAAAAAGCTATGTTTAATACTAAGAATTATTTAATTAAATTTATGCGTATATTTCAGAAATCTAATCGTATTTATTTCTACGAGGCAGAGTTTTAGTTAGTCAAGAACGTTCACGTTCAGTAGAGACAGATATGTGAGCACATTAAAGAGATACTATGATATATCAAGAACAAAATTACATAGGGCAAGGTAGTTAAATAGCCTCCGCAGCGGACGCTGAGGCTGATGTGGTTCGAACAATGTGAAAAAAATGTGCGACGATACGCCAGTTAGGATGTCTGGGAGATTCGTCGTAGTGAGCGAGTGTTAAGAGAGGTAGATGTAGATCGAAAAAGAATCGAGGAAAGGTGATTGCACTTGGTAAATTTCAACTTACTGAAGACATGATCATAAATAAAAAAGTATGAAGATCGAAGATTATGGTAGAAAATTAAATAGGTATAGCCAATTGTTTGTCGCGTAATTGCACAAATTCTTATTCTTCTACGTGTGTTGCTATTTGTTGCTTCACGTGTTTTACATCCTGCTATATTTTTCTTGCAATCATGCTTCCACAACATTACTTTTGAATCGAGGGTCTGTTGAAAATAATTTCTTTAATCCATAAAGATAAAAATAAAATCTGCATGCATCCTGCTCGCTCTCGATTTCACTTATGAAATTATACTTATTATGTTATCGTATTTATTATGTTACTAAATTTTAAAAATAATTATTTCATTCACGATTTTTGCAATAATTATTCTACTAGGATAAAGGATGTCCCCATCTACATGGGCTTAGGTGCTAATTTATTGCTAAACCAAACTATTCAATGTTTAATTTGAGCCACTAATTCATTATTTCTTTAATTGTGATTAAGTGTGACAACTATCAAAAATGAATTAGGCACATGAAAAATTAATCAAGCAAGAAGTTTTTAAATTAGGTACAAATTGATTGGGCACAAAAAAAAAATTTAATCAAGCAAGAAGTTTTTTATTTTTTTTAAATAAATAATTTGTACTAATCTTTTCTATTAACACTAAGGATAAAATAAAATAAATATTTTTTCTTTCATGATATTTGAAATAATAAATATTTTATTTATGTGATTACACTTAGTAAAGTAAACCAAATTATTTTCTATGCTTAATTGGAGCCACTACTTTATTACCTCTTTGAATGTGATTAAGAGAGTTAATTACCAAAAATAAACTAAGCACAAATTGATTAGGCACAAGAAAAATTAGTCTATCAAGAACTTATAATGAGTTATTATGACTAATTTAATTATTATGAATTTTTTGGTTTCTTCTTAAAAGTACTTATGGAAAAAACTTTAATTAGTCAAATGCCCCCATTTTCTCATTATTAAAATTAGGCTAAAAAGACATTCTCCTAACATAACTTTTAATTAGAGGTACAAACATCTAATGAGTCACCAAACAACATGTGATTCTAATTAAATATTATTATTTATTTCTATATAATTAAATATTCTAAGTTAGGCTAGTTGTAATAATTTACTATTTTGCATAATCCAAGTTTACCTTTTTCCCTTTTTTTTTTCCGCTATTACTTTTTTCATTTTTTGGGGAGGGGTAGGCAAGTTAGAGTATCGGTTACGGGTTCACATTAATTTAGTATTATCACGTTAATTTGTTATGAAGCGCTTTTCATTTGATATTCTCATGTTGTAATTTTTTCATGTTTCAAAAATAAACCTCCGCCGATTGCCAGAAGAAATGAATTCAGTGATATTAAACCAATACTCCTTTCATCCTAAAATATTTGTCATTTTTGCTTTTCGAGAGTCAAACGAAATTAACATTAGAAGAATTGGAAGGTATATGCTATATTCCCATTAGAAGAATTGGAAGGTATATGCTATATTCTCATATTTTTCTTGTCACAAAAAACTGCCAACTAATTTAGATGAAGGATTTTTTTTTTTTTTTTTTAAAATGTTACTTACCTAGTATGTTTTGAATATATACACCACCCAAAAAGGAAAAAAAGAAGTTCAGAATAATTAATTGCTTGCACAAGTTGTTTATCTTAGCTGTCAAAGCCCAAAAAAAGATGAATTAATTTTCCTTTTCCCCAAAATTCTTGCCTCTACTTAATATTATAAAATCCTCTTTTTTTTCTTATAGCCACTTAATTTTTAAAAAATACAAAGAGAATCAACAATTTAAAATTAACCCATTTTTCACAGCCAGAAAAATGAAAGATCCATATTTCATAGGAATCCAATGAAGTAAACCCCAAATCAAATTATTATTATTTAGCATTTTGACGAAATATAATTATTTAACCCCTCCCCCCTCCTCCAAATATAAACCCCAAATCAATTCAATTATTATTATTTAGCATTTTGATGAAATAAAGTACACGTTAATTAATCATCACGAATTCGAGCACACTCCTCATATTACAGCCGTCGAACAATTTTTTTTTTTTTTTTAAAACCCCAAATTTGATAGTTTACGTATATATTTAAGGAGTTAATTCTCTAAATTGTCATTGAACTTATGTAAATATCCCACTAAAGTAAATATTGTTTTTTTTTTAGGACAATAATATCATTGAACTATACAAATATTTCCAATAAAAGGTAAAACTAAGAAATAGTTAAGGATGTGTTTGGAAAAACACAAGCGGATTGAAGTTAGGTATAATTATATAACTTTATTCTCAATCAGGGGTTGAGAATTGGGTGCAATTACGTGATGTAATTACAAGGTTATATTTTATTTATTTTTTGTATTTTAATTTCTTTTTTATTGCTATTATTTTTTTTTTTAATTTTTCTTCGATTTACATTATTCATAGTTCATCTCTTTTCTTCTCATTTTCCAACCTTTACTTGTTATGATTAAATATAATTACTTGTATTTTTTTATTTTCTTCATTAACATATAATTACCTTATTATTATA
>NW_025882462.1:0-1020 GCF_002878395.1 Capsicum annuum
CCTAAAGCTCATATTGCATTACATCAAAAAAATGTCTTACCAATATTCTGCAGTACTTTCTTTATTCAATCGAGGACATAAATAGAAAACAAAAAGGTGGACGTTCAAAGTAAATTCTTAGTCATTGTAGGGCCTATAAGGACATCTAACATCTCAAACAATACTAATATACATGTGCACATAACTTATTTCTACCCTACAATTATTATTTTTATAAGTGGGAGGTTATTTACGATAAATCATCTATTGAAGAAATAATAATAATAATAATAATAATAATAATAATAATAATAATAATAATAATATCAAAGAATAATCAAAAGTCTTATTTGTATGAGATCAGTCGCCAAATGCTGCAAAATAAAATGAAAAAATCAATTAGGTGTGGCCCGCACAAGAAATGAAATTTGTAAATATTCTACCATTTATAACGATTCTTTTATTTATAAATGTAAAGTACCTCAATCTTAAAGTAATTAACCCTAACTTTTCTCCTTATAATCAAAGTTGATTTTATCATATATGTTTAAGAAAATAGAAGAATCCGTATCTATTACATAGTTTTTTAATGAATGACAAATAACTCAAATAACATTGATATTTTATATAAATTCAAAGCGATAATACAACTCAATAAGATGTTGATATCCAATAATATGACAGGAGCACATGTATATTAGTAGAAGCTCCAAACTACAAATTAATAACTTCTACCCTTGAAAAAAAAAAATTATTAAGAAAGACTAAAAATATATTAAGCTTACAACAATAACAATATACCTCATGAAATGTCACAAGTGAACGCAAATCTTGTCATATCTCGTGGAGATAGAAGACTTCTTTCAATATAATCGACTTAATTGCATCAAATTAATTCACATCCTCGGTACCCTCTTATTTAAGGTAATGTTAAGAGGTTAACAATATCATAATTTTATCACAACACCAATAGAAATATAAAAAATAAATAGTAGAACGCATAAAATCAATTTTACAAAAGATGAAACAAAAATTACATAT
>NW_025882463.1:0-2545 GCF_002878395.1 Capsicum annuum
CTGAGTATATCTTGAAGAGTCTTATGTGTGGGAGGAGAAAGATTCTGATAAATTAATATGTGCTGATTTAAAGAATTGGAATTTGACTACAACACCAAGGAGACAAGCGTTGGAATTGAAGAAGGAGTCCCACTTGAAGTAGAACTCTATGCAATGAGAGTTTTGATTAGAGGAGTTTGAAATAAAGAATGACTCTTTGGAGAGCTGTGCTTAAATAGAAGATGCAGCAGTCAGAATAATTCACGTACTTAAAAAGCAGAAAAGTACAATCGACAGATTGAATTTACGAAGTGCTACTCAATCATTGAAGAAACACGTTGAAGAACCTGGTCCTCAGTACAGAACCCAGCTACGAGTTTTAGCGTTGATTTTTAGAGTTGTTCATTGTGTTTGAATTATTGATGTAATACTAGTTTCAGTGTGTTATAAACTGAACTAGGAGCTAGTTTTCGAGTTGGAAAAACTCAGAGACTTTGGGAACGCATACCTTGGGAGGTGTGTGTGTAGTTAGGAATTAGAGTTTATAATTCCTAGTTGTTGAGTTATAGGGATTAGAGTTTATAATTCTTATTTGTTGGTTACAAGAGTGTTGTAATCAGTCGTTGTTGAGGCTCAGAGTTATTTACTGAAGTTGGGGTTAAATCCTGTAGAGGTGCAGGTCATGGTTTTTTTACACCTTTTGAGCCGGGTGTTTTCCACGTAAAAATCCATTGTGTTCTTTACTTTTTGTTTTACTGCTTTCGTGGAACACGTCAAGCAACCCGTTCCATCAATAGGCAACAGTTAGGCGAAAATAAAATAATCAGTAGGGCACGAATTCTTAACAAGTGGTATCAGAGCGAGGTTATCTTAAAAAGGGCTAGCACCTAAGACAAAGATCAATATGATGAATTTCGCACCACCTACCGATCACAGTGAAGGTCAATCTACTATTAGACCTCCACTCTTTGATGGTTCTCACTTCATTTGGTGGAAAGCTAGGATGGAAACATTTATTCAAGGCGAAGACTACGAGTTATGGGATAGGATCACTGATGGTCCTACTATTTCAATGAAGTTAGAAGATGGGAAACAGGTCAAGAAAGTAAGAAGTGAATTCACTCCTGATGATTTATTGACATTAAAGAAAAATGCTAAGGCCAAAAACATTTTGGTCTGTGGATTAGGACCTGCTGAATACAACAGGGTATCAATATGCACCACTGCTAAGCAAATTTGGGATGCTCTAGTAAATGCTCATGAAGGCACATCTCAAGTAAGAAAATTTAGAATTTCTCTTCTCTTCACCGAGTATGAGGCATTTAAGATGAGGGAGAATGAAATCTTGCATGAGATGATGACAAGGCTTACTGCCTTAACAAATGTGCTGACCTTCTTAGGAAAAGTTATATCTAAAGAAGAACAAGTCGAGAAGGTACTGGGGGTATTACCAAAATCAAAGTGGAATGTTAAGGTGACTGTAATCAGGAAAGCAAATAAGGATCTTGCAGGCATGGCCCTGGATGAATTAGTGGGGAATTTAAGAACTTATGAAATGGAAATTGATGGAACTAAAATGGTAGCAGCTTGGGGATTTGACTTAGATGGTGATGAAGTTGATGAAGCAGCACTCATGGCTCTTGGAGATTCAGACTTGGAGGAAGAAGATGATGCTTCTGAGGTAAGTATACTTGAACTTAAAGAAAAGTTGCATTTGTTTTCTAAAACAAAACTTATTTCCTTGATGAGTGCACTAATTGATGACTTCCAAGAATCAACTTCTGATAGGGATGAGCTATTCAACAGTCTTGCAAGAATCAAATTTGATTTTATTGATTTAGAAGCTTGCAAGAAACTGTTGAACAGGAAAACTGCTCTCTCAAGAAACAGATTGAGCAACTTGATTCTTCAAATGACGATCTTTAAGTCTGAAGTTCTAAAATTGACACTCTCTGAAAAAGGAAAAAACACAGTGTAAAGAACAAGAAAAAGTTGAACTTGAATTGGTCAAGTACAAAGAAGAGTGCAATAATGCAACAGAAATGGTGAATAAACCGAGTCAAGAAGTCTCTAAACTAAAACTTGACCTTGAGAGAGCAAACAGGTGGACAAATTCCTCAAGAATTGTTCATAAGTTGAGTGAAAGATATCACAGTGAAAAAGCTGGGTTGGGTTTTCATAAAAGTCTTGATGTTTATCAAGACTTGTGCTATATATGTGGAAACCTTGGACATCCAACCACTAAATGTCCAGTTGCTGCCAAAAGTAGATCCAGCAGTCTAAATCTGGCAAATAAACTATCTCAGACCAAGAAAAGGATAACTAAAATTGGTCAGAGAAACGGGTCACGTAACATGTTGTCTGCATGGGCTAGAAGAAATCTGATTCATCCATTTACTCATAAGAAAGGACCCAAGCTTGTCTGGGTGCCTAAAGTTAATCCCTAATTTGTTTTGCAGGTGAGAGTGAAAGGAGACAAGAAAAATTTGTGCATAAATAAAGCTTGCTCAAGGCATAAGACTAGAAGAAAATAAAGTTTCTTTCACTCACCACATTTAAAAGGGGA
>NW_025882464.1:0-1159 GCF_002878395.1 Capsicum annuum
CAGTTGGAAGGGGAAGCTATCCAGTGGCATGTTTCTTTCATGAGATACAGACAATATGTGCAGGCTATCAGTTGGAAGGAATATGTACGAGCTTTCGTAGAGAGGTTTGGGATTGACTTTGATGATCCCATGGAGGAAATTAAGAAGATTAAGTAGACAGGAAGTGTAAGAGAATATCAAGCAGCTTTTGAAAGAAGTTTAACTAGGGTGAACTTATCAGAGGAGAATGCTATCAGTTGCTCTATTAGAGGCTTGAAAACTGAACTCAACATTGCTGTCAAGTTCACAAAACCTTCCTCTCTTTCTCAGGCTTACAAGAGTGCAAGAATGCAAGAGGCATATTTGTTTGCTATGAGACAATATTCTAGTAATTCTTTTCAAGTCAATGCAAGAAAGTTTGCAGATCAAAAGTACTCTAATAGTAAGGGCATTCTACCTACTCCTAGTAACATTACTTCTGGATTCTCTAAAGGGGTGAATAAGAGAACTCTAAGTATTGAGGAGATGAATGATAAGAGAGCAAGGGGGTTGTGTTATTTCTGCAATGACAAATACATGCCTGGTCATAAATGCAACAATTCAAAACAGTTGTACTTGTTGGTGGTGGATGAATCTGAAGATTTTGATGAGTCACAGATTGAACAAGATGGTGAAGTCCAAGAAGAACAAGGTGATCAGTTGGAGTTGGGACAACCTGTAGAACATATGGAAATTTCCATGCATGCCTTGAATGGTTCATTAGGATTTAGGACCCTGAAGGTGACTGGTTATCATTCCAAAATGGAGTTGCATATCCTAATTGACACTAGAAGCTCACATAATTTCATTTACCCTGACTTGGTCAGTAAATTAGGTTATGAAGTGAATCCTATTAAACCGAAAGTGGTGGTTGCTGCTAATGGTAGCATGCAAGTAGATAAGATGACAACCATTACTTGGTTGCTGCAAGGAGCTGAATTTTGTGCTGATTTTCTTTTACTTCCTCTTGGTTCTTGTGGAGTGGTGCTGGGAGTTTAGTGGCTACTCACTTTGGGCAATATCAAACTGAATTTCAGAAAATTAACCATGGAATTCTGGTATAAAGGGAAGAAACATTTACTCAGAGGTGCCGACAATCAAGTATTGACTTCGGGTGCAGGGAAATTAACAAAACACTCAG
>NW_025882465.1:0-1023 GCF_002878395.1 Capsicum annuum
TGCCAAAGTGAAAGATGGTGTCAAATTTAGGGGGTTGTCGATGGATTTGGCCTAAACTTATAGGATATGTATCATGTATTTTTTTATTACCTATATGTATATGTATATAGTTGTCCTTTTTGTTATAAAGATTTTATATCTTATATGTTTATTATACATATGATTGAGATATAAGATATGTATTTTTGTAAATACATATGCAGATACATATGTATGTTTTGTTCTATAAATATATTTCCAGATCTGTATGACTATGTATTTTGTATATTTTTGAATGTGTATGTGATATATATATGTCTTTTCAAAATAAAAATAGAGATAAAAGAGTAAAAAAACAAAAATAGAAAAACAAAAAAGAAAAGTGACAAAGAAAAAAATTAAGTCTAAGCAGCTTGAAAAATCGATTTTGATCACTATATTGTTCGATCAATTCAATTTACTATTGCATCAATTTTTTTTTGAAATTCGTTTACAAAATATTCAAAAATAATTTAATGAAATAAATTGTTAAATTGTACAACGTAACAGAAAATTGATTTTGATCACTCTAACGAAAATTCGTTAATGGCTCAAAATATTCAAAAATAATTTAATGAAAAATTGATTTTGATCACTATATTTGAATGAAACATCAGTAATGACTCAAAAAAAATTTGAACGAAATAACATTAATGGTTCAAAAAAAAATTCAGAACGAAAAAATTTTGATTGATTTCAAACAACTGATGAAATTCATATAAGAAAACAATATTATGATTAAATATCTTTAACAAAAGTAATGGTTTAATTTGAATTTTCGAAAATATTGAACAGAAGAAGTTTCAGTTGAATTTGATTTTATTTTTTAGGGATGAAAACGATAATGTGAAACTGAAATTTGAATTTTGATTTTAGTTGGTAATAAATAATGGAAATCATGTTAATTAAGAGGTTTTAACGAAAAAGAAATCTCCACATTTAATTCATGGCTAATTATACCATATTTAATTCAATTGATTTGAATTAAATATGGGCAGTAAAATG
>NW_025882466.1:0-1723 GCF_002878395.1 Capsicum annuum
TATAGGGGTTCTGGGAATCCATGTTGGAAGGGAAAAAGCCAATGAAGTGTAAAAGAGGAGGTCCCTTTGCTTGAAGAAGTCGGTAAGCTTTAAAATAGTCAGGTTGATCTCAGCCATTCCGTTAAACATGATCATAACGACCACGATAAAGAGAGCACCAACATACATTCCTTGATTATGTTTCTAATAAACCAAGTAGTCGGTACCTGAAACATCTTTAATATGTATACAAATGCACTCCTCTTCATTAGTAGGAATTCTCATTCAGCGCAGACCTTAAACATTTGTTTCATTCCTATACAATTCTTCTTAGTAGACAAAGCAGTGGGGTGGCTTTTGCTCTTGTCACATGGAGTTGCAAGCTCATTGGCGAGTTTCTCTCCAACATGGAACGACTTATATACCTCAGCAAATTCCTATTATCAAATGGGAAACATAAAAAAGACCTATATTAGTTTGTATAATCACAAAGATGAGAGAATTTTGCCAGTAAAAACTATATAAATGAACAAATTATGAGCAGAGCAGGTTGACAAGAATTTAAGACAACAAACTGGAGTCCATTTATTTGGGTTTTCAACTAAGGAACCTAATATCTGTCAGACAGAATGTTTTAGATAATAGAGTTAATCACGACACTCACGCCTATACAATGAACATGGGACAGTTGGGCAGACCTGTGCATCAAGGGACTTTAGTTTCGGGGAATGTGTGTATTGCAATTTTATTGCTTGTCCATCGGTATTGGCTGCACGGTTTTCAACCTTAGCTAATAATCTATCTCGCACTTGCTGCATCAAAAGGTCGGTTCACAAAAGGGAACATCAGTTTGACAAGCTTAGATGACAATGTGTGATAATATTTTCATTACTTTTTATTACCTGCACCGCTCTTCTTTCCTCTTCAAGTTCCAAAAGTTTTTTTTCCAAAATGTTGCTTCAGCGCCATGGTATTAAAGCCTACATACAGTTTCATCTCAGACGGAATTATTTTTTTTGTAGATGATAAGATTCTATTATACATAGAAGCTCAACTGTAAATACACTGCTTTATACTTGGATAATAGATGTGAATAGTGATAAATGTAGCAAACTGTAGGCAGTACTCTGGCTAAAACCAAACAAGTTGAGCGAACTCGGTTCTCACTGATATAGGGACTTACTTGGTGCACCCCGTCAGTCTAAGTAAGGCTCCCGAACTCAAACGTTGTGTTGTATTCGTGAGTGGCTGAAATGGTGAGAGTGAAAGAGATTTGCTCGGTGTCGGAGTTGAATATCAAAGTGTCAGGCTTTACTTTTATGGTAATGCCTGGTGGAGGCTCAATGATGGCTTCATATTTGGAGTTCTCTGGTCCAATGTTGGTGACGGTTCTTCTAACATTGAGTATCTTTGAGACTTGGTACGATTAAAGAAGAAAGATTGACGTCAAGAATCGAAGGCCTCTTGATTGGGAAAGATGCAGCTCCTTCGTCAATCATGTTGCTGATGTGGCTACTCTTGTAGCCCATCGAGAGCAAATAAAGAATGTAGTCAAAGGTTCCCATATCATAGATGAGGCCCGAATTATTTGCAGCATGTGCATTCACAAGTCCACTACCGAAATCAAATGGATCAGCAACCCAAAATGGCATTCCCTCAGCGATAATTGGTAAGCCAGAATGAGGATCTTTTAACCGCACTGTAGTCATAATTGCAGACTTGATAGCAGCTGGGGACCAATCTG
>NW_025882467.1:0-1180 GCF_002878395.1 Capsicum annuum
TTCAATTTGGGGAAGAAGTTTGCTAAACCTGAACTCAAATCATGCATTGAGGAGTTTGAGGAAAAGTTGAATAAGTTCCACATCGAGAGGAAGGAACAAGAAATTACTGCCAAAAATGCTCAAAGCCATCCACAGAAAGTGGACAACATGGAGTGCATCACGGTGGCTCAAAAAGAAAAAGAAGACGAAATTGATGAATCTGAAATTACAGAAGGTAATTTTCTCCTAGTCAATTGCCTGTTCATTCATCTATTACTATTTCATGTTTTATTTACAAGGTTCTCATTTTGAAACTTTTATGACGGAGGGCATACGAGCTTCAAGCTTGTCTCTATGAGTTATATGGTTCATTTATGTTTTAATTCCCGCGAAAGAATTTAAAAACAATGTAGAGGAGGTAGCAGCTGTTACAAGACATCATGTCGTAGTAACTTATATCGATAGTTGATCCTTCACTACTATTCTTTTTAAAAATGCATATGATGGGGGTTTTCAGAATTAGGTACACTTAAGATGTAGATACTGATAAGAAGGCTCTCAAGTCATTTGGCGAGAGAGCTGGAAATATATAAAGAGGCTAGAAGCAAAATGGATTGAGAAAACTTACAAAGTCAATGTGCAAACATGGTGCAGATTGTTGTATCTGTTGCATTTCTGATGATCTATGATGGGAAGGGGCGGGCAACAATGCATTATTTGGTTCTCTTGAATGTTCTGTAACTTCATTTTCTTGATCATGTAACAGATTCTGAAGTCATTGATCCATCAACGGAAGTGGAAACAGAATGTTCCCCTTCAGAATCAGCATGTGCTGAGTCGGAATCAAATTCTCATGCTTCCAGTGAGTTAACTGATTCCGCAATTGATGAAAGTGAAATTGAATCCCCTACAAGTCGCACCAGAGGTTCCTTAGCAGTTTTTTTCTCTAACGGGGTCAACAGGCACTAAATCTTTTTCATTTGTAGGTGCCACTAGATCCAAAACTAAGAACAGCAGTAAAAACGATCAAAACCTTGGCACTTCCAATTCCATTCAAAGTCCACATGCAATATATCTTGCAGGTGAATGCTTGGAATTTCCTTTTCTAACCTAAGTCTATTAGAAACTTTTGTCTCGACTTCTTAGCTTTTGTAAAGATGGTGCTTCTGTCATTCAGATTTTTGTTGGTCACCTGAGGGTA
>NW_025882468.1:0-2053 GCF_002878395.1 Capsicum annuum
TATATATATATATATATATATAGTATATAAATATTATATAGTGAAGGTATATTAATGACATAAGATAAACCTACCGATAATTCAATCGAGTTTCTATAAAATACGTTGTATATTATTATGGGGTAGTAAAATCGAGTGTGTGATGTATATAGTACATCTTTGAATGTTGATATCCAACTGAATATATTTATATATATATATATATGTATGTATGTATGTATATCTCGTGTAGTGATGAAATAGATATACTATTTTGTGTCAATATAATGTAGACACACGCAAATTAACGTAACAGAAATAATCGATAATTTATTTGATTAACACCTTGTCTTACGAGCGAGGTATATATATCAATGAATTTTGCAAATTTCGACAAATTTTTGGTTAATTAGCTTTTAATTGCAATATTGTGTATATATATATATATATAATAATGTAATTCGCAAAATTCATTGATATTATTATATTATTAAGGAAATATACTCCCCATGTTAATGTGTTGATAAAATAACCAACTATCTGATTTGTGCATATACGCATTGCGTTAATATGATGATAACATAACTAATTATATGATTTAATATTTTTATTAAAATTGAGCACATATGATTGTTTTTCGATAATAAATATTATAAAAAACTAAATTGAACACTTATATTTTACTTTGTGATTATTTTTATAAAATTTTAATTAACTTAATTAATTAATTAATATTTTTTAAAAACTAATTTATGAAAAAAGTTATATTTTAACTAACTAGAATATTTATTTTTAATAATTTAAGAAAAACGACCACTTGTGGTCGGTTTTTCAAAAGTAATTCCAAAACCGATCACTTGTGGTCGATTTTTTGGAAATTTTTGAAAAATTGACCACAAGTGGTCGGTTTACGTAAAATATTAAAAAATATTTTGAATAGTTTAAAGCCCAACCCGACCCACACTTTTATTTCTTAAATCCCCAAATCAGAACCCCCACCCACCCACCCACCCACTTCGAAAACACGACACACACACACATAAAATCTCCAAATCAAAGCCACACTTCAACTCTACCGCCGTGTGCCGTCGTTTCCCGCCGCCCCTAGCTCCGGTAAGTTCCAAAAACTTCAACTGTATGTTTTTCTTGTTAGATACTAGCTAATGGTTCAAGAATATAATGCTTTGGTACTAATTTTAGTTTGCTCAAAGTAAAAAAATTATTTGTTCTAAAGCATTTGTTCTTGTTATTATGCTTCATTACATAAATTTAGTTAGTTCAAAGTAAAAAAAGTAATGAAAATTTCCATTTAGTTAGTTCAGAATTCAATTTTAGTTAGTTCAAAGTAAAGATTTAATTTTAGTTAGTTCAAGATTCTATTTAGTTACATAATTTTAGTTTGTTCTATGTGCGTATTTTGTCAATTGAAGCTTATCAAGATCCTCTCTTTGTGTGTTTTACCAAGTAAATTAGGGTTTACTTCTATTGATACTCCATTGTAGTCTTAGTATGTTGGTGGTTTTTTATGGTAATTTTAAGCTAAAAATACGAGAAAATAAGGATGGCAAGATATTTGTTATTTTGCATAATGATCAAGATTTTTTAACTCTACTTCCCTAATGGGTTGCTTGGAATTTGATGTTACCTTTTGACAGAATCCGAATTCAGGAAAAGGATTTCTTTGTTATTTTTCCGGTGACCGCTTGTCTCTTTGACTTTAATTTAGGCCAAGCAAAGGTAAGTTGACTTGTCACTAATTTATTATAATGAAGTATTGTTATTTTTTATATTGAAGTCTAGTGAAGCCATGTGTGGCCTTGTTTGATTCACTAGCATTATTGTTATCTTCTTGTTATTGTTCATATTGAAGTCTAGTGAAGCCGTGTGTGGCTTTGTGCGATTCACTAGTATTGTTATTGACATCTTGTAGGCCTTGTTGTTGCTTGTTTCTTGAATGTGGTTTTATTTTGATACTTAGTCACTTGAAAATGGTTAAGTGTAGAAACTTTAAAGGAGATTTTGTGTTTTGAATGTGGTTTGTTAGGTGACTTAGTTGCTTGAAAATGGTTAAGTC
>NW_025882469.1:0-2862 GCF_002878395.1 Capsicum annuum
TTTTCGCAGACCAAATAAGAGTCATTTCTTTTTTATTAGGGATTCAAAAAGGTGACTTGGAACACCGAAACTCAATTCCAAGTGGCGACTCTGTAATTAAAATAATCCCTATTCAATACCGTCACTTTAATTGGAAAAACCCTTCGACTCGATCCCTTCGAGCTGAAAAAAGGGTGTGACACTATGTAACACCTTCTAAAAAAATTATCACTAAGATCATTGTTAACAGAATCCAGCCCTTCCTTCAAGCCATTGTTGACCCTACTTAGACCAGCTTTCTATCTAATAGAAGGGCCTCTGACCAAGATGATACGAGTACGATCATGATCATGTACACTTTTTGAGTATTTTGGAAACCACCTAAAGAGTGAACAAGTCTAAGTGTGAAGGAGGCCCAAAACCGTCCTAAGCACACTCCATGGGCTGTTTTTGGAGCCCTTTTCTTTAAAGGGTCTTTTAGTCTTTTGCCTTTTATTTTGTAATGGAATATAAATTGAACATTGTAGGGTTTTAGTTGGTAGTTTTTATGAATGTTGAAGAAAGAACACTCCTCTTAGAGAGAGAGTCCACAACCAAAACTAGGGCATAGTATAAGGGTGGATTCTCTTGTGTGTTGCATTTTGTTTGATATGTTGGTGCTTGGGTAGTGGACGCCTCACTTGTGTCAATTGTAAGAGTTAGTTGTTTGTTGTGTGAAGTGTTAAAGGTCCAAGAGTGGAATATGCTCTTGGGTTATTAAGACTACATCAACACTTGTCTAACTATCTATCTTGTATCTTGTTTTAGTTTCGGCTTCTTATGTTATTAATGTAGCCCGTTTGTTCTTGTTGCTATTGTAATATTGTGGAGCTTCATCTTGTGTTGCTAAACTTGTTGTTGGCTGGCTGTTTTGGTGTATTAACACCTTGTATCATCTTCTTTCTTGTTCTAGATAGTGAATCCGAGAGAGGTCCTCATTTGGTCCACGATTTGTTGTGATTTGTGGACTGTTTTGGGGTGTGATTTCATGTTTCCTTGTTTGTTCCGTATCATGTGGTATCACAGCAAGGCTGGTTTTTGTTCCCACAAAGACAATCTTGGGTTTGATTATTCAAAAAAAATAAAGTTGATAAAAACTGAAAAATTTTAGAAAATAGCAATCTGTCCATTTTTGTGTTCTTGGCCAAAAAACGTGTTGTGTTGTTATCTTGGACGAGATTTTCTTATTTTCTTGACTAGATCTTGTAGTTCTTTTGTTTGTCTAGTGTGTTTCTAGTGTTGCTTCTTTCTCACCAACACTAAAAGTGTCTAGATCTAAAGGTTGAGCTTATAATATTGACATTGTTGTTGTGAACTTGAATTGGCCATGTGTTGATCCTTATTGTTGATGGTTGGTGTTATTGTTGAGTTCTTGAGCTTGACCTTGTGTTATTGTTGTGAATTGGTGACTTAAGAACTTTTTGTTGAAGTTGTTGTTGAAAGGTGGAACTTGACAAAGTATTGATTGAAGTGTGAGACCAACTTGAACCTTAGACTCCAAGATTCAAAAGTTTATGTTCTTGGTGTTCTTGGTGTTCGTGGTGTTCTTCACCAATCTTCATCTTTTATTGAAAAAAAGTGGATGTTAGATCCAAGAGGGTTAAGGAAGGAGGTGTAGCATTTGTTAGTCATCAAATACTTTTACCACCATTTCCAACCACTCAAAGGCTTTACAACCCTTTTCCAACCAACTTCCATGTTTTGAGGGCCTTGTTTTAAGGGAAAATACTACAAAAGTCCAAGTCTTGAAACTTGAGTTGAAAAAGAGTCCAAGATTTATTCTTTCCCTCCTTAAATAATTCCACCAATCCAGATCAAAAATTGGTCAAGACTTGAACCTTAGACAATAAAACTTGACAAAACCATGACCAATTGAGGGTTGCCACATCATCACGTTTTTACTATTCACCGACAATTTTAAGGTCAAGTTTTAGATTTCTTAGTTTCATTTTATTGTTTCTTTAGTTTCGTTTGTTGATTCCATTACTAACTTACAAGCTAGTACTAGAATGTAAGTTAGTTTTGAAATCGTTCTTCATGTATACGTTCCTTTGTGTGTCTTATTCTTTTGACTCATTGTAATACTTGGTCCATCTCTCAATGCCTCATGGAGTACAAGCAAGGTTATGATACTTGTTTGTTGTTTTATAGGTAACTTTTGGCCATAATGGAAACCATTTTGGCCCTCCTTGATGCTTTGTCTCGAGACCTTGCTAGGGCAAATGTGGGTCTTGAAAAAATTGACTCGGCTGTGATAACTATGAGTGATAGGTTAGATCAAATGGAGAGTCGAAGGAACTCTCGTGCTTTTACTCCTGAAACTTTACTTCCAATGACCAATCCTCCAAGACCACCACATAATACCACAATCTAAGCTCCAAATAGCCCTCAAAATCGAGAATAAGATAGACCACTTTCCCCGCAAGTTGATCAAGTCCAACAAGGAGGACTTGGAAACCAATTTCCTCCCATCCAAACTCCACAACCGAAACCCCACTTAACCAAAGCAAGCCTCTCAACCGAAGCTCCACTACACCAAACCCGACATGTCCATATAGATAAGAATGGTAGAAAAGAACATGAAGGATATGGGGTCTACGACAATGCTTGTATGATGGTAGGAGACTTTTTTCGGATGAGATTGAAGACAAGGCTCAAGATGGAGAGGAAGCCAAGGTTCTCATTGTATCCTCGGGTTCCCTTTGTTTTTTTTTATGGACTATTTTGTGCACTTTCTTGATGTTTTGCGGACTATTTTGGGTGGTTTCTTTTGGAGGGCCAATTATACGAGGCGAATCTGTGAATTTGTGGTCAAATTCCTCTCAAGATGGAAAGAATGATACG
>NW_025882470.1:0-3240 GCF_002878395.1 Capsicum annuum
AAATTTTTAAAAATATTTTTAAAATGATTTTTTAATTTTTAAAAATATTTTTAAATATTTTAAATTATTTTAAAAATATTTTAAATTAATAAAGATGGAGTGAAAAAAAGGATCCTTTTTTAAAAAAATTAAAATTTTAAAAATATTTTTAATTTTCTTTTAAATTTTAAAAATATTTTTAAATTATTTTTAAATGTTTAAAAATATTCTTAAATTTTAAAAGATGGAGGGAAAAAAAGGACCCTTTTTTAAAAAAAAAATGAATATTATTTTTATATTTTTAAAATTATTTTAATGTAAAATTAACTAAAAATTGACCCCCGCTCGCATCCCTAGGCGAATGGTTACACTCTCTTTATCCTAGTCACCATAACCTTGCCACATAGGCAAGGTCAACGGTCAAAGGGTGCGAAATATTACTTTTTGATGGATTCAGGGGTTCAAATGACAAACATGTAAGTAGAAGTGTCCAACTTACAAAATTAACATAGTACAGAAATCCAATAAAGCATTTTGCCTTATAAATACTACTACTATTAGAAATACATTACTACTACACTAAAATGATAGGACTCATTCCCTCTGTTCCAAGAGGTTCAAGCCTTCTAGAACACTACAAATTCCTTTTACTTTTTTTAAAATAAGGTTTCAAAAAGGTGAATTTGTATTTTGTTATTGTCAGATGTCACTAAACTTTAATTGTGTAACAAATCAGAAATCAATGACTAACACATTTACCGGTCTGTATATGGTCAAATTTGTTCTATAAGTTCCGTTTTACTGTATAATTAATTATTATTTTCTTAACAGAATGTCTTCTTTTTGGTAAATTTTAATAGGAATTGTTACGAGGCAGTGATATGTTTTTGCTTGATCAATTCAGAAAATTTTTAGATCTAGAGATAAGTTCATGTTCTTTAAATTCCTCTGAAATGTTACATTTTCACAAAAATATAACTCTAGGAGCTAAACACGAAGACATCTCTGGATATACAGGAATTTTCGAGATAATAGCTAAGTTTTAGGATATGAATTTTTTCTCTGGTGAGAGCTCTATATTGTTGGATAAAATAAAAGAAATAAGATGATTCACGATATGAATTTTTTGTATCCGCATATTTCGTTGACTGCTCCTACTCCATTCTTTTAATTCTTCTTTGGGGGCTTAGAGTTTGCAAGCAAGAATATAGTCAGGCTTCTGAATGACGAATTCAAAAGACATCCACCAACCCTTAATTCTATCTACAACATTTTTTTGCACTCAGCCACCAATTTTCAAACTTAAAATATGATTTGTTGTACTCCCAAACACCACTAGCGCCGTCAATATGGGTCAAGCCGGCCCATCCTGTAATTTGATAGGATTGAGCTACAATTTTTACAATCCATTTAAGAATAGAGCTTTTTACCCAGGCATGTATAAGATCGTTGGCCCATGGGGCTTGAATAATATGGGTTGGGCTGGTCCGTGGGTCAAATAAAAATAATTAAAAAATAGAATAGAGTACTATGAATTAAAAAAAGAGTCTAAACTCAAAGTCTATTTGGACCATCATAGATATTTAAATATTAAATATGTTTATAAAATATATAAATAATTAAAATACTAAATTTTTTAAGGAATCAAATATATTTAATGAAGATAATGTGGCGATATTGAACACGCTATAACTCATAAGTGCCATGGGAATTTTTTTTTGAGGAGTTCATTTTCACTTTTAATGGACTAAATATTGATATTTCTTTTGTATTTTATTGTGATCGATTAAAACAAAAATAGGTTAATATTATTATTTAGCTAGTTATATTTATAGACATCTAAAATTTGTGAGACTCTTCAAGAAGAATCCAAATTATGTTAGAGTTCTAGGAGGCTACTTTATCCTAAATCTCGTCTATTTAAAGGGTAACATATTTTGTGAAACAGGTATCTTGAATATCCCATAAACTGATGGGTATTCGTAAAAAGATCAGGATTTCCAGTATCCCACAAATTCACGGGATAATCAACAATCTTCAAAGTCCCAATAAATTCAGAGGATATTATAGATCAAACCACTTTCTTCTTGATAATCAAAGACACCAAGAAAATCCACAAAACCTCCTTTCATGGAGATTAAATCCAAATACTCCTACGTTCGAGAAATATGTCATTAACGGCCTTCGAATTACGGAGAAATTCATATCAAATCCTACGTTCGAGAAATACGCCACTGACAGCTCTCGAATTATGGAGAAAATCAAGAGAGAAGAATCAAGGGAGGAATAGATTTGTACTCACATCGTTTATCAATAAAATTGTTGTTTCTTCATATTTTTATTTTTGGTTGAAGTTTATTTTCCATGAATTAAATTATATTGTAAGCAATATTATTACTTATTAACAGTTTCGTTTGTTTTTCAATATCTCTATTTGGTTTGAATTTGGTGTCAAAAGTTATTTAATTTCTCAGATTATTTGGACTTTTTTTGTAAATTTGAGACTTGATTAACAAGTAGTAACTTCATGTAATATTATATTTTATATATTTATTTAATTATCAATTTAAAATTTAAATTAAGATTATAAAAATAATATATTTTAAAAAATAGGCCGACCCGTGACGATCCACAATCCACAATATGATGGTTGGGCTTGCTATTTTCTAGTATGTCATGTTGATGGGTCAGTCAGTACTGACACATCAAACTTCAAAGTCCATGTGGATTAGCCCCATCATTGACAGCTCTAGATACCACACTGCAAGAAAATTGGACAATGATTAGAACCAAACTTTGAAGTATGCTTTGTTTGATATTTCTAAATCTGCATCCCATTCTTTGGATAGAAGAATTCTATTTATTCTTGAGACAATTTTTTAATTATCTCCCTTTAACCATGTGTATGAAACCCCTTCAAATGAAGATCTATCAAGTCCAAATCTTCAATACAATCTGAAAATTCCTCCATTGTTGCAGTTCTTCTTGTGCAATTTGCTTTTTCAGAGAGGGGTATCTATGTTAAAATCTCCACACATCGCCCATGGACCCTCCATGAGCCCCCTAACTGCTACTATCTCCTCCCATAGTATTCTCATTTTATATCTGAAATTGATGTGCGTATACACCCGTTATGTGACACTCAAAATCTTATAAAAGTGGCACAAACTTGAGAGTGAGGGTATATGCATCAATATCCAGAACTTTCCCTCTCAAACTAACCCAAGCCTAGTTAAAACTTGTTTTGACTATGGACTACTA
>NW_025882471.1:0-4716 GCF_002878395.1 Capsicum annuum
TGGAAAATCTCAAATCACATATGCATGGTTTCAACCATTGAAGTATACAGGCAAACAATTCCCATGACATAAAGAAAATGACTTAGAAATCATATTGAAAGCAAGACATTAGCATCTGATTGAAAACCCCCATTTAAAAGCATGCATGTTCATAAAACTACACCCATGAGACTTTTGGATAACCCCACGTACCTCTATTTCCAAGGATAATAGATGTTTCTTGAAGCTTACGGATTGGTGATTCTGAATATGTAATTATCTTCGAAAACCTACGGTCGAATCTTGAACTATTTGGATTTTTATTTTGAAACCCTAAGGAGAAACTTGAGCACTTTTGATGAAAGAATATGTATTTTGGGGTCCTTGAAACTAAATCTCGTGTTTTAGGCTAAGTAAGGGTGGAAAAGGACCACTTTGTCCTCAACACGGAGTGTTTAAATCACTAGAATTCCTTACATAGGCACCGCCCATCCCATCGCCTATGATCACATAGGCGCCGCCTAAGCTATCGCCTCTGTTTACATAGGCGCCGCCTAGGCTATCGCCTATGTTCACATAGGCGCCGCCTAGGCTATCGCCTATATTCACATAGGCGCCGATTAGGCTATCGCCTTTGCTGTCCAGTGGTCATGGGCGATTGGTTAGGCGTCGCTTATCACTTTGAAAGGTCATAACTTCTTGCTCGGGTGTCGGATTTTAACCAAATTGGTATCGTTAGAAAGCTAACTCGAACATCTATCATTTGACACATAGTAGGTTACCTAATTCGACATATACATAGAGTTATGGTCGAAGGAAACTGACACACTTTACAACGTCTACTAAAACTTAATCGATCAAAATAGTTTCGACTCGTCCTGAGTTGTAGGACCTCTATGGTCTAAATTCAAGATTGAGTGGATTTCACATGCTACACGATAATTATCATGCCATATTGGCGTAGGATTTTATGGCTTCGGGATTAACAACGCATCAAAATCATGGTCTATATTGTAGCCCGAATTGCGGGGTGTTACAAGAACCCAGGGCAGCGCCCTACTTATAGTGGTGGAGCACCATGGGCGGCGCCCTGCTATATCGGTGGTGCTCTTGGGCGGTGCCCTACTGTAGCCATTAGCAACTATTTCCGAAACCCAAACACTCCCTTTCCCTATCCAAAAATTTCTCATACTCACTCGAGATGTACTATCACCTTGCCCCATCTCAAAGAAACTTGAAAATCGGAAAATAAAAGTCGAAAAAGTCACGAAATAATTTATCGAAGTTCAAGGCTTATGAAAGATAGAAATTCCAACACTTAGCCAGATTTTCTAAGTGTTTAGACTTTCTTAGCATGTTTTAAAAGTTCTAATGACTATGAAAATTTAAAGGGTCTTACATTATCTCTCCCTTGGGAACATTCATCCTCGAATGGGAATGACTAGGCTGATATTACTTGTGGACTGGACTTACTTATGAGACGTGAACATCTTAAACATGACTATGTGACTGAGACAACTGATATTCTTAGTTCTTATACTCGGTATGCATATCTGATGCATGGGATACATAATTGAAGCTACTGATTGGTTGAACTCTCATAACGAGCATACATGTTTGATTCATGGATACATGACTGAGTTGTTCTAATGAATGCACAACTAAATACACTGATAAGCTGAGCTTCTACTACTAAGCATACATATCTAATGCTTGAATATCTAATTGAAGTAACTCTTGAATGCATGACCAACTATGAAAGGATAACTGATGCAAAGCTTGTAATGAGTAATATGAGCATGAAACTTAATGGATTTAAGTACATGAAAACATTAGGGGATTATAGGGTATCTAACTCTTGGGACACTATGTCCCTCTAGGAACGCTTACTTCATTGATATACTGAGGTGATGCACAAGGCATCTACAAACTGGATCATAATTGGTCATCTATCATATGAAATTAATGCGTGATTCATGAATTGAGCTATACTCACTACTTATAGGATATTCTATCTTGGAATAGTTACATGTCTGAGATTCTAATAGCATGATTAGATGAAAAGATAGGAAAACAAGTATCGGACTGCCTGACTGCTCAACTGAATCACTGGCTGTTCAAACTAACTAATACTAAAAATTTAATATTAAATGGGAGAAAAGTATCTAACAATACATATCATGAAGTTAAAAGACTCATAAAGTACCTTAATCTATGTCAGGGAAACTTTTCTGATCATGGCGATTCTGAAGTGCATAAAGTCGATTCTGATACTGACCACTAGTAGCACTAGGAATGACGCCCTTCTGACGCAAATCTCTACCCTTCTTTTCTAGCACTCTACTCTCCCTCATCCTGCGGCCTAGATTACCACATCCAAAGCATACCTGACAATTTGTTCTATACACACCTAGGTGATTCTAACCATACTCTTCACAACGTGGATAGGTATGCTCACTTCTCACACTACCCTGGCGCTTGGAGCCTAGAACCCCATCATGACAGACATCCCTGAAGTTTGGTGCGGGTACACTAGCTGAAGAAGTAGCTGGGTTCGAAAATTTCTGACTATGATGAGAACGGTTGCCACCCTGTGACCTTACTTGAGAATAACTGTAACTATATGTTCTAGCTCTCTTATTAGCTCTCTCTTTCTCCTTAGATTTATCTGCCTTAATTTACTATGCGTGCATCATCAACCTAGCAATATCCATGTCTCTATTGAGCATAGCAGTCCTACACTCTTTCAACACCAAACCAGACAGATCGATCACAAACTTACTCATGCTAGCTCTAAGGTCAGCTATCAAGTTATGAACATACTTAGCTAACTGATTAAACTTGAGACAATACTCCTTCACTATTATGGAGCATTGCCTCAGGTTGATAAACTCCTCTACCTCACCTTCCCTCATCACAAGTGGGGAAAATTTATCTAAAAAGGCATCCTGAATACTTGCCAAGTCATGGGAGTTACATCCTCCCCTCTACTCTTCCTACAGATCACTACCCAATCATGAGCAATATCCTTCAGCCTATAAGACGCTAATTCTACACTCTCCTCTTCAAAAACATGCATGATTTGTGTGATATTCTTCACCTCCTAAAGATAAAGTTGTAGGTCCTTACCCTCTACTGACATAAAGAATTCTGGCGGGTTCATTTTCATGAAATCTCTGGTTCTGGTTGTGGCTTGCAACGCCCCGAATCTATTACCCAGAACACTACACAGTGCCCATGACCCAAAAAGACCACAAGATAATTCATGACTGATCTCTATACCTGTATACTACTTAAAATATTATATAATGCTGACACATGAACTGAAAGGCCATAAAGTTCAAAATTGTGACGTAATATCTAATAAGAATATAACATCTGGGTGGGGTATGAAATACCCAAAATAAAACTGAAATAAGCTATCTGAACATACTGTAATCTGGAAAGCCTCTAAAACATGATTGTCTAAAAGATGAGGACTCACTTCTTACTCTGGCTGCTGAGACTACTGGTGCCCTAGAGCTCATGTCTCTAAACCTATGTTATACAGCACCATAACGCGAATGCGTCAGTTCGATTGAATGTACTTGTATGCATGTGAGGTAGGCTAAATGCATAGGGTTCATATGCATGAACAATAATAATAACAGACTGATTATCATGAGCGTGAGAACACATGCATAAGACATAATAACTGACACTGATACCATGATAACATGATTACTAAATCTGATTACTAATAACATGACATACTGATAACCGATATAACTAATAACATGAGTGACTGTATCTAACAATCCTAAATCTGATGGAACTTGCGGAGTTTCATACTGTATCTAAGTTGACTACATTTGATAGTCCTAAAATTTGAAGAACTATCTGAGTTCTTAACTGATACTGATACAGAAACTATGGGAGATATTTATCTAACCGACATGCCCCAAATACACTATAATAGCTGAGCTGGGGTCCAATCTATGCCCTGATTGGAAGAGTGTCAATACCACGCCACTGGTATAGAAAATCAGTAGGTGACCCTCATCTGATAGTGTCCCCTAAATGAGAATGGTGAACCCTCATCTGACAGTGTTTATCCACCTCATCAACCCTCATCGGACAGTGTTGATGTCTCAACCTATGCTGGCTACATAGTTCTGGAATGCAAAGATGACTTCTAAGAATTACACCCTCATCTGACAGTGTGTGTTCCCATCCTTGGATTCACTCGATGCTAATTCCTACTCCCATCTGAATAGACTCTGAACATGATTAACTGAACTGAACTGGACTGCGTTAACTGAGTTTCGTTGACTGATGGAACACTACTGATATCTGAAATTGATTGAAATTACTGAGTTTTCCTGAGTCATAAGACTGACTGAATTCTACTGAACATGGCTTGACTGAGGATATCTTGGAAACATGACACTGATTCTCGGCACACAACTATATTTTTCGGTTACAAGTACCCCCAGGACTCAATGGAAAGAAACTGACAAAGCAGGACATTCTTAATTAAATTGAAAAGAGTGAATATCTTATTACTTGAAAGTGTATTTTCATGATTATTTCTCATCACTGAAAGAATTACAAAGATTAACTTAATGATAGATGAAAATGCATGTAACATGGAGACAAGACAAGATGTTAGAATTTTTCAAAGAGAAAGGAATACATGTAAGTGCATGGTCTCCCCTAGGAGCTAGTGGCATACCTTTTTGGGGACTCATGCTGTTA
>NW_025882472.1:0-1328 GCF_002878395.1 Capsicum annuum
TGATCAAATGAATTTGGTGCAAAGTGTTAGTGTCTCTGCTATGTCTCCTAGGTTCAACGTCTGTTGTGCACAAGTGCTTCAGGAAGATTATTTTGTTTTACTTACTGTCCATTTAATCTCTCGTGCTCAAGTAAATAGGTCTTTAGTCTACATTGAAAGAAGCATAAAAGAAAATATATTTGACGATCATCAGGCTACCCCAGATTCTTCCCTATAGATATCATTGTTAAGAGTGGGTAAAAGTCCCACATTGGTTGGGTAATGGACTAGTGGTTTGCTTATATGGAGTTGGGTAATCCTCACCTCTTGAGCTAGCTTTTGAGGTTGAGTTAGGCCCAAGGTCCATTTCTTGATAATCATGAGGTGGACAGAAATGACTGTAATTATCCTCTGTACTAATAACCAACGCAGTAATAACTAACTATACTGTTCTAATATGGATTACCATACTCTCCCACAAGCTGGAGATTGGTAGACATCTAGTAGTTCCACAGCCTATGATGAGCACATCTAGTAGTTCCACAGCCTATGATGAGCACCGCAGTTTGGAATAACAACCTATGATGATAAGCATAGTGAGAGCACAATGGGGTATGAAGAATGTCTGCAATCTCGAAAACACAGACATGAACAAAGGAGCAGACAAAAAAAGTTCCACACTCTCCCTCAAGCTGGAGATTGGTAGACATCTAGTAGTTCCACAGCCTATGAGGAGCACCGCAGTTTGGAATAAGTTCCACAATCTATGATGATAAGCATAGTGAGAGCACAATGGGGTATGAAGAATGTCTGCAATCTCGAAAACACAGACGTGAACAAAGGAGCAGAAAAAAAAAGTACAACACAAGCCAATTGAATATCGTTCCCTGGAAATTAGGCTGAGAATACTCTTACAGAAATTTCTAGCTCTAGGCCTCAACTTGCTTAGAAGATACCATGTTGAAACTTTGCAACCAACTCAGCTAAAACTTTGTGTGTTGTATACAAAACACTTTATTCACGTCTTCCACAGGTGACAATGCAAGGAAACGAAGAAGGGAGAAAAGGGATAGTAACCATTACTCGATGGGAGATCCTTGAGATACTCTAGCTTTAATTTCCATGTTCGTATCAGCAATCAAATCATTTGATAACTCATTGAACAGAACAGGTCGCATATGGTACAGTCTCTTCTGCTTAAATTATCCCGAGCTCGACATGAGACTCATGAACTAGCTTTTAAAACATTTGTATTCATATATCTGATTCCTCTAATAATATTTTTTTAAAATAAATATTTCATTCAGCTAAGATTTTCATGATGATCAATTTGATATTCATAAAAGTTG
>NW_025882473.1:0-3356 GCF_002878395.1 Capsicum annuum
TTTTCTCTATTCCATAGTCGGGGTAATTTTCTGATTTTCATGTCGTTACTCAAGATTGCATTTTTCATTTTGGTGGGTGTTGGTTTTGCCTGGGTTAAATTATATTCAAAGTTTGAAATATTGTCATGAGATCAATGTTTTCTTTCCTTATAATCGGAAGATTTAAAGACTCTCCATGCGTATGAGCATGTTAAAAAAATGTGTGTATATGTGATGGCGTTCCATTCTACAATTCACGTTGTGTATCTAATTGTGTTAATGAAAGATGGTTACTGCCTCTATTTCAGTCATCTGTTTGTGCTAGAGAATGTCTTGAAGTCATGCTTTAGGTGTTGATTAGTTCTACGTTGCGATTGAGTGCCAATAGATGTAAAATGTGTGATTTCCCTTAGAAGATTTTATGTTAAAATCCTAGCGTTGGTTTAAATAATTTCCAAGAAAGAGCCTTTGTTTGGGCTATGAGCTTTCACCCAACTATTTATTGTCCTTTAATGAGTCTTCTCAACGTGGGCTAATCTTATCCCTATGTGCATAGACAATTATTCCAAATTAGTCATGAAGGTGTCATATGCTTTGCCTTTATATTCTTGAATTTGTTTTGCCAGCTTCGAAAACAATGTTCTAACAGATTAGTTAAGATCTGCGTCATGTAGTTCTTTAGTTAATCACGTATTCGCTACCTTTTTATCTTCTTCTATCTTTGTTTAGTAGCATACCAACCTTTGTGAATTTGCCTACTTTATTGATTATTGAAGATCCGTGTGCTGCCATTTTTAGTTAAACCCACATTAATTTTCTTTAATTTCTTTCCTCTTTCTTTGGCCAATCATATGTTAATATTATTTATTGTTCTTTACATGAAAATTGCCCAAGTCATACAAGGACTCTTTCCCTTTGCATATTTCCAAGGGCCAATGCGGCCGGCCCACTTCTTCTAGCCGATTCCAAAGACCAAGTTCGAAGTTAGTCACTTGACGTATGGGTGCAAGAAGATAAAAGAAGAAAAATAGGTTAAATTCCCATATCTAAAGTGGCAAAAAGATGCAAAAGTATAATTTGTCGTTTTATTTATTTAAGCATTAACGCCCGTATTTTATTTATTTTACTTATTTAATTATTCATTCATTTCGACCTCGAAGCCAAAGTTGTATTTAATACAGGTGAAGTGAAAACTCAAGCCGAAAAGGGCTCGAAAACTAGATTAGGACTGGTGCAAATAGGTCAAAGGCCCAATTAGACTAGGACAGGTCTCATCGATTTGGGTCCAATGGCCTAAATCCCTTACTTTTTCCCACCTTTACCCGTTTATGTGTCTATTTTCTTATATCATTTGTGTAGACCTAGTTAAATGCCTTCGTAAGTCGTCTAAAAATTGTTTTACACAAATCCTTTCTAAAATCAATCATTTTTTGGCAAATTCATCTTTTAGAAATTAATCAAAGGCTTTTTCAAACAGATCGGATAATCGCAAGTTAGCAGACGTTTTAGGTGCCTAACACCTTCCTAAAATGTTAATAGGAACCACTTATCTAGAATCTCTAACTTAAAACGATTTTCCTGTTTTGAATCGTTTGAAGTAAAATAAAAAGGTTTCTTAATTCCTTTTCAAAATTAAGTGGTGACTCTCTTTCAAAAGTCAAAATTTCTCCGCAAAACATACCTTACTGCCAACAACGTTTATAATAGTTTTATAAAGTTTTCAAAAAAAAAAAAAAAAAAAAAAAAAACATATCACTTTGATGAATGATTTAAAAAATAGTTTATTTTGGTCAAAACATCCAAATATTCATTCCTATACTACATTTCATACACAATATACCTAAAGGTATACACTGATTATATACAATTATACATTCATCAATTATTTTTAGTTTAATCAGTTGAGTGAAAGAACATAGATTGAAGTGATTAATTACCTCAAAGAAATAAAGTCCATTGCCAAATATGAAGTCCACATAGCCTTCAATATAACAATCTTTATAATAATGTCTTTCCAAATGATTATAAAGTGTATGTTGTGCACCAAAAAATTTACACCCTATAAATGTTGCTGTATCTGCTGATATTCTAAATGCTATTGCTTGTTTTCCTATTGCTCCTGGTGGTGGCACTGATGTTGTATTCTGTATTTTTAATCTCGAATTTAACGTCTATGTATTGACGATGAAAAAATAATTTAAAAACGATGATTGCATGTTCGTTTTTGTAAAATGTTGATGTATACATGTTGGACAATCCTCTAAAATTAGTGTATTTTTGGAGAATTCTACACAAATGCAACAATATTTTTGAAGAAATTTATTAAGAGTTACTCAATTTAATAGGTGTAATTTTATGGTCACAAAAATGGCATTTGTCACAGGTTGACTAATTTTTGAAGTTAAATTGGATTAGTTGTCATCTTTCGCTTTTCGAGAGTCAAGCTGATTAATTTTTGAAGTTAGATTGGATTAGATAAACACAATATTTTACCATTAAAATTAATATATTAAAAAAGCTATTCGAAAAGTACTACTCGTTGCAATTTTTCTCATGTCAATATGGTGAAAAGTACATTTTAAAGTGTTGATCAAAGTTCATATATTTTGACTCTCTAGGAGCGACATGACAACTAATTTGGAACGAAGAGTGTAGTAAAATTGCAAATATAATGATATAAATGGAACCAAGGCCTTGTCGTAAACTAGTAAATATGTTGTCACGCGATCAAGAAATTATGAGTTCGAGCTATATGCAAACAATCTCTTGCAGAAATGTAGATACAACTGCATAGAGTAAACCCTTGTGGTCTAATCCTTCTCCGGACTGCTCTTTTATTAAAAAAAAAAAAAAAAAAAAAGGTAGCCCGGTGCACTAAATCAAATCCTGCTATACGGGTTCAGGAAAGGACCCCATCACAAGGATGTATTATATACAGTCTTACCATGCATTTCTGCTAGAGGCTACTTCCGAATCTTATATCCCTGACCTCATGGTCACATGGCAACAGCTTTACCCATTACTCCAAGACTCCCCTTTCATCATTTTACATAATTGACAATGCACACAATTGTTTTTTTGTTTGGTTTCCCATCCAGCGTCCGATACCCGCATTGGAGTCCGACTAATCTGAATTCGCGTTGGGTAGAGCACTATTCAAGGGGTAGCGCTCCCTACCAAGGATTTTTCTATACCCAGACTCGAACCCGAGACCTCTGATTAAGGAAGGAACAACCCCGGCCCATCCACTGCACCACATCCTTTGATGATAATGCACACAATTGTTGTTCAAGTGCACATGAGATAGAGACAATAGACAATACATAAATGCTTTGTTGGATTTCAACTTTATATTTCTTAAAAAGACACCAACAAAG
>NW_025882474.1:0-1555 GCF_002878395.1 Capsicum annuum
AAAAAAAATCTGCTAGGTTGAAAACCTCGAAAGAAAAGGCCTAGGCAAAAATTGAGACACAAAAAAAACACTCACCCCAGAACTACGTTGTGACTTGATCCTCTTTACTGAGGTACGTAGGCGCTTGAAATTTTATTTTGAGTTCAGTTCCATGAGTGTCAAAAAATATATTCCTGCAGTATCCGCCATTTGGATACCAAGTATGAAAATATTCTAATTAAATTTTTGACTCACTCCAAGTATTGGCGGCTCCATGGGGGCAAACTCCAATGAAATATGAGCTTCATTTACATAAGATGAAGTCTCCAAACTCCCCAAATTTAGAAGTTGACCTGCTTAAAACACCAAATTTGGGAGTGAAAGTTGACAAAATCTCCAAGTCTTCAAATCAAGGCCTCTTACGGGTTTATCATTAAAAGGATCTCAAAATTTCATGCCTTAAGGTGGACGAAATTTGTCCCTTTGCACTTAAGCTGGCTTCTCACAGATTTATCCTTAAAAGAATCTCAAAACTTTCATGCCTTAAGGTGGACAAGTTTGTCCCTTTGCACCTTAAGCTGGTCTCTCACGGGTTTATCCTTAAAAAGATCTCAAAATTCCCATGCCCTTAAGATGGACAAAATTTGTCCATTCACACCTTAAGCTGGCCTCTCAAGAGTTTATCCTTAAAAGGATCTCAAAATTTTCATGCCTTAAGGTGGACAAAATTTGTCCCTTTGCACCTTAAGCTGGCCTCTCACGGGTTTATCCTTAAAAGGATCTTAAAATTTCCATGCCTTAAGGCGGACAAGATTTGTCCCGTTGCCCTTAAGCTGACCATTGTAAATGGCCCATACTTAGAGAATACCATCGCATAAATGCATCGGTGAAAGGGCCCATACTTAAAGAAAATCATTGCATCTTGAAGCAGATTGTTTGGACTTAAGGTGATGGAGACGAAGTTAAAATCTCGCACCTTAAGACGATGTCCACCGTCTTCAATTAAAATTATTTAGACTTAAGGTGACGGAGGCAAAGTTAAACTCTCGTACCTTAAGCCTATGTCCACCATCTTCAAGTAAAATTTTTTGGACTTAAGATGATGGAGGTGAAGTTAAACTCTCGCACCTTATGCTAATGTCCACCGTCTTCAAATAAAATTGTTCGGACTTAAGGTGATGGAGGCGAAGTTAAACTCTCGCACCTTAAGCCGATTGTTGCACATTTGTTTTAACCATGCTAAAAGGAGGAAACAAAAAAGAAAGTAAAAACACAAATAGAAAGGATATTACCTGTCAGAGCGTTGCGATCTTGAAAGTTGTATATGACCAACTTGGATTTATACAAGAAGACTTGATAAGAATAAAGATCTCAAAATCTAGTTTGCATCAATCAAAATGCGCTTTGGTGGTGATGATCCCACATTAAGATATAAATTATTTGGTGAGGCGGTACAAATCTGGAATCCTCCGCCGGACAGCATACAAGATTGACTTCAAAAGAATCATCTAAAACAATCCAAGAAGTATTAAAATTCAAATTTTGGATATGTTATATAGGCATATTTCCGAGATCT
>NW_025882475.1:0-3230 GCF_002878395.1 Capsicum annuum
AAAAACCCAACCAGACCGGGACCCGGACCCCTAAAGCCCTTGAGCTTATTGGGCCGGGTCAAATCGGGTCGGTTTAATTATGTGGGTCGGTTCGGGCCAGTTTTAACCGGCCCGTTTGACACCCTTAAGTAAAACCCACAGTATGGGTGCGATACCTGACTCTTTTTA
The DNA here is from genome assembly GCF_002878395.1 of Capsicum annuum. Lineage (NCBI taxonomy): Eukaryota > Viridiplantae > Streptophyta > Magnoliopsida > Solanales > Solanaceae > Capsicum > Capsicum annuum. The sequence goes on from NW_025882475.1 coordinate 169, forward strand.
TGGTATACATGGCGGATTCAGAATTTTTTTTCAGGAGGTTCAAAAAATAAAAATAAAAATATGTGAATAAGCCAACAAAATATAATTTCAAAGAACGTAATAGTATATAGTCTATAGATTTTTTTAAAATAAAGGGATTTTAAGTTTTTTTTTTTTACATGGCTGTACACGGGACATTTGAGGGGTCTATTTTTTAATAGCTGTAGGCGTCTTTTTTTACTTTTAGTTGTACAGGACATACAGTAGCAGCCGTAAAAAACAGTTTATTTTTAAAAAATAGGCAGCCTAGCGGGGATCGAATCCGCAACGAGGGCTGAGTTAGCGCCCCAAGTAGTGGAGAAAGTACCACTGAGTTATCTAACAATCTTGTGTTAGGTGGTTCAAAATTAATACATGTACATAAATATAAATTTTCGACCTTATATATACAACGTAATTTTTTGCTGAGGGGGTTCGGGTGAACCCCTCACAACCACGTAGGTCCGTCCCTGATTGTATACATATACTTACAATGGGTTAATTCGACACCTAACTCTTTTTATCGCCATACACTAGCTTTTTTTGCATGTAAAGTGAAACTTACTGTGGGTTATTTCGAAATCTAATTCTTTATATCTGTATACATTTGTTTTTGTGCATGTATGATGTGAATCAATAATGGCTTTTAATATTATCTAATATTAAACTATATTTTTGAGATATATATACCTACATATATACATGTATATACTGAGGACAGGTAGAAATTATTAAATTTTAAGACATAAAATTAGTAGTATAGACGGAAAATTTGTTTAGATTAACATATCATTTTTGAGACATTTTATGTGTTTATTAGGTAATCAATTAATTATATTTGATTTTCATTTGAATATTAAATAAATAATATGATATAATTATGCAAAATATTAGTTGTTTTCTCCATGGAAGAAAACATTTTCCTATAGGATCAATGTTATTTTAAAAGAGTACTTATATAATGTCGGTGACAATCATTGCATCTCTGCCATATGCATAAGCTAGAAGAATTCAAGATTTTATATCCATTTCAATTTTCTTAATATACACACTTGAATAATATATATCGGTTGACGATACTTGTTCTATGGCCTAATTAATTTGAAATTGCTTCCGAAAATTTGACTTTAAACCACGATTTTTCTAAAACGAATATTGTGTTGTCAACTGATAGTTTTCAAATATGTGTATTAAAAAATTGAAATTGATGTAAAATTTTGAAATTCCTTAGTGTTTCAATACTAATCAATTATTTAATATAAACCTCCAAATATTCCTGTGGGTTCAAAGGAAAAATTAAAGCAAATGGTGATATTAGTTTCTAGTGGCTGAAACGTAAAAAGCATATTTATATAATCGTTTTGCGTTCATGGAAATAATTTGGCCCAGTTTTATATTTCTCTTTTAGAGAAAAATAAAAATAGAAAACGTGATAATGTCTTCTTTATAATTTGGTTTTTTCTACTTTCACACTTTTTATGCATGATTTACAAAATTTTTGTTTCAATTTTACCAGCTTTTGATTTGATACCTGACACTTTTTATCCTTATATACTTATTTTTTGTGCATATAGAGAGTGAACTCACATTGTAGATGAGACACCTAACTCTTTTTACTGTACATATCTGTCTTCTGTGCATGTATAGCGTGAAGTTACAACATTGATTCGACACCTGACTTGTCTTATTTGTATACACTTGTTTTTTGAGCATGTACGATGGTGTGGATTCAATGATGACTTTAATAGATTAAAAAAAAAATTGATATATATATATATAAAGTTTAAATTTTAAGCCACAAAATTAGTAGTCTAGATGGAAAATTTGTCCAGATATTTTATGTGTTTATTAGGTAATTAATTAAGTATACTGATTTTCCATATCAATATTAAGTAAAAACTATTATATAATTATGCAAAATATTGTTTGGATTTACTTGTGGAAGAAAACATTTTCCAATAGGATCAAAGTTATTTTACAAGACGACTACCTACTTATTAGCCTACTTATATAATGTAGACAATCACCGCATTCTCTGCGATATGTATTTCAAGATTTTATATCAATTACAATTTCTTAATATACAAACTTGAATAACGTCTGTTCATGAAAATGCTCGTTTTAGAGTCTAATTAATTTGAAATTGCTTTCGAAAAGCTCACTTGAAACAACATTTGTAAACTGACATTGTTTGTGTGTGAACTACTCCCCCCGTCCACTATACTAAAAATATCTAGCATACTTATCCAATTTGAAAATTAATGAATAATTTACTATTTTTTATAAATGTATTTACATTATGTAAATATTTATCAAGAATATAGATAAGATCTAATAAAATCTATCAATATCTAGTTGATATCTATCATGATTTGATTTTTCATTGAATACTCAATCTTATAGCCTCTCATCCCTCATCAGAAATAAAGAATTCTCCTATCTTCTCTCTATTCTTCTTGTATTTACTTTATATTTCATAACACGTTATCAACACAAGACTCTGCCAATGAGATTAGAAATATAAAGGTAATTTCATTCCTTATGTTATTTGTCTTTTGCTACTAATAATATAATTATTGTTCATTATTGGATTTGAGGAAAAATAATTGGTTTTAAACCATTTATGTTTTAAATTTATTCCTCAAGAACAATATTATCAAAAAGGGTAATAATATGTTGGGTTCAAGTCCCATTGATTTATGTCTAAGACGTCTTTATATAGACAAGACGTTGAGTTTGAATCTCAATGCACCATATTGATGATATTATGATGGCTAAGGCAAAATAATGGTTATTTGGTGAAAAGCTATGAGACATATTCAATGGCTCTATTCTCTGTAGTGAATGTGATAGCATTGCATAATATGTCTGAAAGAAGATAAATGATTGAATGAATGAATATACGTGTGAAGGGACAATATGATAATGATCATCAAAAGTGATGACATTTTCACACGCTTGTCACACCCCTCCTTTTCACCGCATCCGACCCCCCCGCTAGGGAGTTGGTTTTGGAGAAAATGGGTCTTTCCAATTAAAGTGAC
>NW_025882476.1:0-6914 GCF_002878395.1 Capsicum annuum
ATTTTTCAGGAGGGTCCTGAATAGAAAGTAAAATTCCATTTTTAGGAGGTCCTGCACATAAATTAAATTCCTATTTTTCAGGAGGGTCCTGAACTCAAAGTAAAATCTCACGAATGTGCATTTCCAATGGTAGCTGAATTAAGTGAAGAGAATTTGCCCCTGTTTCAACAAAAAAGAAATTTTCAATTAAAAACTTAGTAGTGGCTTGCGACACTTGGTTGTCCCAACACCTGCTCCAGTGTTCATTCCCTTCGTTTTGTTTCAGATTGTTAGAACTTTCCCCTGCTTTGTCGTGTTATTGACCTAAACTCGGATTATGATGAGTGACTCTGAAAGAAATATAGCATCTCTGCTTTGTCATGATTCATGAATAAACCCTTTAAACCTTGGTATTTTCATGAGTTTCCAGACTTGTCTGTTGACAAAACTTTCTGCATGCCCCTTTTTTGGCTCACAATCATGTCTCTTTCATGCGCTGGCCTTTCTGTCTTTCTTTGTGCAATTGAAGAAGTTGGTAGCCAGTTTTGAAATCTTTTCTCACTTGTTTTGACATGGACTTGACTCAAAAACAAGAGAAAAATGACAACAACTTTTTTTTTATTTGGATAACTGACTCAAGAACATAAAAATAAAGATAAAGAAAAGAAAGAAAAGACAATAAAAGTCCCCATTTGAAATAAAGAAATGAAAAATTTATCTAAAATGACAATCAACTCTAATGATTTTGTGATGCATTTGAATTAAGCTGCCTGATCATTTCATCCAAACCTTCTACCAGTTGTTGTTGAGGTAATGACCCTAAAATTGAGTTACTTTCTTGGGTCAATTGCATTCAGAGACCTCATTCAGCTAGTGGCACCTTGAAAGGTTTTCGCCAACAAGTCTTTTTCATTTTATTTTCCTTAGCTCATCATTGCCTTATGATGTCTATAAGGGTTTTTCACTAATGAGACTCTGATTTTCATTTGTCTCAACACACAGTCTCCTTACAGTGCCCGTGAGGGTTTTCATCGATAAGACTCTTATTTTTATTTCTCTCAACTCCCCATTCATCTCACGGTACCCGTGAGGGTTTTCACCAATAAGACTCTCTCATCTTTACTTCTCTCCTGATTTCTTATGTTGAGGAAGACAAGTAGTTCCCAAAATGCGTCATCACATCCATTGCATGCTTAGCCCTAACATTCTCAAAGATTGATCTAAAGGTATTTCTTTAGTTGTAACTTGGCTTTTGGATAGGGTTAGAAAGAAAGGATGACATGGGCCCAAATGACACTTGAAGTGGGGTGGGACTTACAACGTTTGGAATCGACTCAAACAATAAGGATTGACTTATGCCCCAGTTTCTTTTGACTGTGCAATTCTAAATTATTTATTTGGTTGGACCGGGCCCAGAGTACGGCAACCTACGTATCTCACCCCCGAGAGAGGAGAATCAGGTCACGCGTAGTTCTGGCAGCTTATTTTGCATGATTTAGACTTTTGATTCTTTTTCATTTATTGACACTCTTTTCTCTTTTGATTTTTTCTAACTCTATTTGTCTTGACACTTTTATTTTCTTTTTCTTTTTGGACATATTTTCATTTTCTTCTTTTTTTTTAAACTTTTTCTGACTCTATTGGTTTGCTCGACACTTTTCTTTTGAGCTTTGATGACTCTATCTTGATTCCAAAAGAGGGGTATGAAACAAAATAGGACTAAAGCTCAAATGGGGTAAACAAAGGATAACACGATGTTTGGATAGCAGAATGAAATGCCTTCATCATATCAATCCTTGAAAATGCAAGTACATATCATGCAATATGGAAGTGAGAGATGAAAATCAATTATGATATTTCTGAAGCATTAACTTTAACTGAGTCTATGCGTCACTGTTTGTTCAACATATCATTCCACTTTTGTTGAACAATCCTCACATCGAATGACTCATGCTTTCGTGGAGTTGATTTTTCTGTCCCTCGGTATCACATACCCGCTACTTGATCTAATTGAGCCATGTTTTTCAATTGATGACAAAGTTATTCTTGTGATTCTCAAAATAATTGCCTCAATTTTCAAAGAAGGCTTGAACTTGTCACCAAATGTCTTAGCACACTACCTATTTTCTTAGATGCTTTCTTTTTCTAACTTTAACCCTCTGATTCAATGTTCATGCTTAAATTGAATTTTAAGATCAGGCTGAAAATTCTTCTAGCATGTCATATCACTAGAATTAACCTAAAATGTACTATGTAAAGAAAATAAACAAACAACACATTTAAAACGGAAAGAAAAAAGGGACACTTCATTTAATTAAAATAAAAGATAAAAGGGTTTGAACATAACGACAAATGGACAAAACAAGATAGATCCTAAACTACAACCCTGGAACAATTCCGATAACAGAAAATAAAACAAAACAAACTACCAGACCTCTTCGTAGTAGGGAGAGGGGTGACTTCTCAATTGCTCGGCCTGACATCTTAGCCACTGGTTTGTATATCAGCATGACTAGATTTTTCCTCACCGTCAATGTTCGGCACCATAATCAATTTGTCTTGAATTATCTTTTCAATTTCTCTTTCCAAAGAACGACAATCTTTAATATTGTGACCCTGAACATCAGAATGATATGCACATCCTACATTAGGATCAAAACTTCTTGAATTCGGGTCAAGAGTATACCCAAGTAGAGGAGAGATCATGCCTCGCTTTGCCAATCTCTAAACTAAACCGACGTACGACTCTCCAATTAGTGTGAAACTATCCCTCAATTTCTGCCTCATTTCATTATTTAACTTGGATGGAACATCGCGCCTAGAAGGGCTTTGGTATGTTTGTGGAATTGGAGGATGACTTTGAAGATTTGGTGCGTGCCATTGTGGGTAAGGAAGGAGTTGAACATATTGTTGTACGAAATATACTAGATATGGAGGTCGGGAAACAGAGTATATTAGATTTTAAGAGTGATTATGGAGAGCTTGGATATGAACTTGGGCTTGAGACTGATGGCAACCGCAGCGTCGTTTTCTTGGATGTGCCCGTTCTCCAACTACAATAGCAGTCATCTTGATTGCAATATTGTCACAAATGTTTCACGGATTTCTCATGCCTATCTTGCTCCTCAAATTTCAACATCTCAAAGATTGGAGGAAGGTTAGCACTTGAAGGCATGCCCCAGTCTTTGTATGAAACAGTTTCTTTACCCGTAGGTCCTAGAGAATTTTTCATAGCATTTTCTGCACTCTTCATTTTTTCAACCATTTTGTCCAACTCTTCTAGCACACTGGACTTCTTGTTAAGAAATTTTGGTGGTTCAGTTAACTTAAAAGCAGGCTCAGGAGTATAACAATGATCACCAAAAGTATTTAATATAAGTTCACTAGCAGCATGGGGATGCACAACCGTTGGGCGAGCCAGTGTGGAAGTCCTAGTAGAGGATTAAGCAACAAGATCGCAGACGACATGTGGTGTTGTGAATGTAGCAGGCTTATGCTGATGAGCTAGAGGAAAAGTGGTGGAAGTATTAAGATGCTTTTGGCTTGGAATGAATTTTGAGTCATGTTGCAGTGCATCAACAACAGTAGAAAACTAACTTTGAGATTTTGGTGGAAAACTCGAGGTATTTGTAGGGTCAATAAAGGGAAATGAAGGAGGAGACAACCCACTGACTCAATAAAAAAAAACAAATGTGTTGGAGTTCAACACTTTTTCAAAACCTCTTTTTCCTTCTTTTTTTTTTAAAAAGTTCACTGAACCCAAGAAGGGCGCCTACGTATTTCACTCTCGAGAGAGGAGAATCAGGTGTGCGTAGTTCGTGAAGTCTAGCCAAAATGGCCAATTAAACTCTTTTTCCTTTTCTTCTTTTACTTTTTTTTTTAAAAAACTTTGAGAAGAGAAAATAACAAATTGTCTAAAGAATTGACAAAAATCTTTTTGAATTTTTCAACTTTAACATCTCTATACAATATGAAACCTACGATTATCAAAGAAAAATCTTTTTGAATTTTTGATTTTGAATTTCATATGAAAGTGAAACTTGAAACTAATAAAGAAAAATCTTTTTGTAGTTTTCTCTTGAAGATGTATATGAAACACCTACTCTAAATGAAGAGTGAATAAATTTTTTATTTTTTTTAAAATAAAATCCCCGAACGAACAATAGGTTGCCTACGTATCTCACATCCCAAAAGAGGAGAATCAGGGTTGCGTAGTTAGTCCTAATTGGACAATTAAGGATTAAAATGGACTGAGATTTGACCTAAAGGACACGATTACAGACAGATGATGAAAATGAAATCTTTCTTTTTTTTGGTTTTTAATTAAATACTTCACACAAAACTGACACCAACAACTATGAAAGAAAAATTCTTTTTGGTATTTTCATTTTTATGAAATGGACACAACTACTACCATTTTTGAAACTTTTAAAGAAAATCTTTTTTCGGAATTTCAGAATTATGAATGCATGCTAATTGAGATAAATGGAAAAACTTTTTGAAATTTTCAAATTATGAATGCTTGGTAAAGGAATAAGAGGAAAATCATTTTGATGTTTTTGAGACAACGAATGCGAAAGGTAAAAGAAATCCTTTTTTTTTTGAATTGTGAAAAATCCATAAAGAAATATAAAATCATGAAAATCTCTTTTTTCTTTTCGACTTACTTTTTCTATATATTTTTTTCAACATTCCTTACGTATGTACTTTACTTCTAACACATGCTTTCCCCAAATCAGTCCGTCAAATGACCACGTTACCCTCAAAGATGTAACATTTAGTACGTAAAGATGCTTTAGGAGCGAGTCTCCTACAAAGGACCGTGTAAGCCTCGCTACGTCTCAATATAATGCACTTAAGCTTGACCTAAAGGCTGACCTACATTGTAGTTTACTAACAAGGCCGTTCGAGGGAGCATATGGTTGATAGTGGTTGCTTTGCTTTCCACTTACTCCATATATCCAATGGCTCCACCCTAAAATAAGGGTGACTCAACTAGAGTTCGTGTGCACGACGTGCAATCCGAGACTTGTTGCAAAAAGAATTGACTCGGGTTATGCAAATGATGTCAAATATAAAGCAGTAAAACATAAGGAAAACTATAAACAAAGAGCACAGAAACACACAACAGTGATAACAATAACACAAACAATAATCACAAACAATGTTTATACATCCATAATGCTAAACTAAGCTGATACGACTCCAAAAATAAGCCCAAATTCTGAAACGTCCCCAACAGAGTCGCCAGAGCTGTCACACCCTTTTTTCGTACTCCAAAAGATTAATTTTTAGGTTCGAAAGGGTTTTATTATTAAGTGACAAAAGAAGAATTTTATTTTTAAAAAGTATTATTTTTATATTCAAAACTCAGAGTCGCCACTTGGCATAATCTAATGTGCCAAGTCACCTTTGGAAATCCTTTTAAAAAAGGTTTTGACTCTAAAACTGATCTGCGAACAGAGATTTCGACTAAGGAATTCTGTTGACTGAGGGGAAGGTGTTAGGCACCCCTCGATCCCGTGGTTCAGCCACGGTCGCTTAGTGGAGTGTATCGGCTAACTTTGACATTATAAAATGTATAAACCACATAAAAACAAGCAACAAGCAACAAGCAAATCAAGCAAAGTTCAAAACCAAAATAATATTCAAAGTAAAATGTTCAGTCCAATTATACAGTCCAAAATAAATAAAAGTGAGAAAATAAATCCTACCTAACCTACACTAATCCTAACTATGCTCATGTGCTTTACCCGATACCTTGGACCTTCATCACGATCATCTTCCGCCAACATAATACGTCGGAGCATTCCCCGGTGAGCAAATACAAATGGCTTAGGGGCATTCTCCAACTAAATAAGTACATTATTAAATTTTTTTGTGTGATAAAATAGAACTAACCATTCACACACATATTCAAAACACTCAACAAATCGTTACTCCTAAATTTGCCTACCCCCTACCATTTTCCTAACAATTCACATCCTAAAACATGATACTATTGAACTTAACAAAGTCAACGTTTATTCTGAATCAAGCCATCGTCACTGAACCAACATAAACCTATATTCACTTTTAACAGTTTTCAATGTTTTCCCCAAAATCCAACTTAACCCCAAATTCACTATGTGATTAACATGCTTCACACCAAGATTAACAATTAAATAACAACGAATAAAATTATCTCAACCAAAAATCACACCATTCAAAATAAGAGAGATAAAGAGATATAGAATTGGACCTCAATTGTTGGTTTTATTCCAAACAAGCAGTGATGTATCAAAATCATGGAGCAATGGAACCTCGACCCAACTGGAACCTCAATGTCGAACCCGCAACTCGGACAAACCAACCCAAATCCAAATTAACCCGAATGAACCAAATAACCCATTTTATTTTTTTTATCGTTGTCAGATGGAATTTGGTTGGAATAGACTGAAACAACTTGGATTACGCCACTCTGGTCGCTGGCTCACCATTTTCGTATAGAGTTCAATAGGAAACTGAGAAAAGGGGTTGGTAGTCGCTGTTGCGCACAGCCAGAGCTCTGGAGATCTCAAAAAATAGCGAGAAGCAACGAAGACGGACCAGATTTCGGTCGCTCTCAGGCAAAATTCACCGGACAGTACCCTTTTTTTTATTCTCCCTCTGACTGGTGTGTTCGTGTATGTATCAATGAGTGAATCGTGAAACTAGTTAGGTGTGCGTGAGTTTATCTCCTCTGTACATTTTTTCCTCTTTCTCTCTTGATTTCTACCTCTCTCTCCCAATGTGCGTGTATTGCTGTGGTGAGGGGAATATCAATCCAAAAAAAATAGTGTGGTATGCGTATATCATGTGAATTCTTCTCCTGTGTGTGCTCTGTGTTCAAGAATATATGAAAATGGAGGATTTTTGTTGTGTCTTCTCTACCTATGGAGAAGAAACCATTTTCT
>NW_025882477.1:0-3526 GCF_002878395.1 Capsicum annuum
GGGTCCGTAACAACAAGTAAAATTCTATTTTTCAAGAGGATCCTGAACAACAAGTAGAATCCCATTTTTCAGGAGGGTCCTCAATAGAAAGTAAAATCCCATTCTTCAGGAGCGTCATGATCATAAAGTAAAATTCCATTTTTCAAGAGGGTCCTGAATATAAAGTAAAATCTCTTTTTTGAGGAGGGTCTTGAACAAAAAGTGAATTCCCATTATTCAGGAGTGTCCTGAAAAGAAAGTAAAATCCCATTTTTCAGGAGGGTCCTGAACAGCAATTAGAATCCCATTTTTCGGGAGGGTCCTGATAGAAAGTATAATCTAATTTTTAAAGAGGGTCCTGAACATAAAGTAAAATCTCATTTTTTAGGAGGGTCCTGAATAGAAAGTAAAATCCCATTTTTTAGGAGGGTCCTGAACAACAAGTAAAATCCCATTTTTCAAGAGGGTCCAGAACAGCAAGTAGAATCCCATTTTTCAGGAGGGTCCAGAAGAGAAAGTAAAATCCCATTCTTCGAAAGGGTCCTAATCATAACGTAAAATCTCATTTTTTAGGAGGGTCCTGAACAGAAAGTAAATTCCCAAATTTAAGGAGGGTCCTGAACAGAAAGTAAAATCCCATTTATTAGGAGGGTTCTAAAGAGCAAGTAGAATCCCATTTTTCAGGAGGCGCCTAAGCAAAAAGTAGAATCCAAATTTTCAAGAGGGTCCTGAACAGAAAGTAAAATCCTATTTTTCAGGAGAGTATTGAACAGAAATAAAATCCCATTTTTCAGGAGGGTCCTGAACATAAAGTAAAATCCCATTCTTCAGTAGGGTCCTGATCATAAAGTAAAATCCTATTTTCAGGAGGGTCTTGAACATAAAGTAAAATCTCATTTTTTAAAAAGGTCCTGAACAGAAAGGAAATTCCCAATTTTTAGGAGGGTCGTGAACAGAAAGTAAAACTTCATTTTTCAGGAAGATTCTGAACAGCAAGTAGAATCCCATTTTTAAGGAGGATCCTGAACAGAAAATAAATTCTCAATTTTCAGGAGGGTCCTAAATATCAAGTAAAATTTCATTTTTCAGGAGGGTCCTGAACAGCAAATAGAATCCCATTTTTCAGGAGGGTCCTGAAAAGAAAGTAAAATCCCATTTTTCAGGAGGGTCCTGAACAACAAGTAAAATCCCAATTTCAGGAGGGTCCTGAACAAAAGTAAAATCCCATTTTTCAGGAGGGTCCTAAACAGCAAGTAGAATCCCATTTTTCAGGAGGATCCTGAACAACAAGTAGAATCCCATTTTTCAAGAGGGTCCTGATCATAAAGTAAAATCCCATTTTTCAGGAGAGTCCTGAACATAAAGTAAAATCATATTTTTCAGGAGGGTCTTGAACAGAAAGTAAACTCCTATTTTTTAGGAGAGTCCTTAACAGAAAGTAAAATCTTATTTTTCTGGAGGGTCCTGAACATCAAATAGAATCCCATTTTTCTGAAGGGTCCTAAACGGAAAGTAACATCCCATTATTCAGGAGGGTACTTAACAATAAGTAAAGTTCCTATTTTTCAGGAGGGTACTCAACAGAAAGTAAAATCCTATTTTCTAGGAGAGTTCTGAACATAAAGTAAAATCCCATTATTCAGGAGTGTCCTGATCATAAAGTAAAATCCCATTGTTCAGGAGGGTCCTGAACATAAAGTAAAATCCCATTTTTCGGGAGCTTCCCAAATGTAAAGTAAAATCCCATTTTTCAGGAGGGTCTTGAACAGCAAGTAAAATCCCATTTTTCAGGAGGGTCCAGAAAAACAAGTAGAATTCCATTTTTTCAGGAGGGTCCTCAACAGAAAGAAAAATCTTATTTTTCAGGAGGGTCCTGAACAGCAAGTAAATTTCCCATTTTTCAGGAGGGTGCTTAACAGAAAGTAAAATCCCATTGTTCAGGAGGGTCCTGAACATAAAGTAAAATTCCATTCTTCTGGAGGGTCCTGATCATAAAGTAAAATCCTATTTTTCAGGAGGGTCCTGGACATTAAGTAAAATTCCATTCTTCAGGTGAGTCCTGATCATAAAGTAAAATCTTATTTTTCAGGAGGGTCCTGAACATAATGTAAAATCCCATTTTTCAAGAGGGTCCTGAAAAGAAAGTAAACTCCTAATTTTCAGGAGGGTCCTGAACAGAAAGTAAAATTTTATTTTTCAGGAGGGTCCTGAACAGCAAGTAGAATAACATTTTTCAAGAGGATCCTGAACAGAAAGTAAATTCCTAATTTTTAGGAGGGTCCCAAATAGCAAGTAAAATTGCATTTTTCAGGAGGGTCGTGAACAGCAAATAGAATCTTTATTTTTCAGGAGGATCCTAATTAGAAAGTAAAATCCCATTTTTCAGGAGGGTCCTGAACAACAATTAAAATCCCATTTTCAGGAGGGTCCTGAACAAAAGTGAAATCCTATTTTTCAGGAGGGTCCTGAACATAAAGTAAAATCCTATTCTTCAGAAGGGTCCTGAACAGCAAGTAAAATCCCATTTTTAGGAGGGTCCTGAACAGCATGTAAAATTCCCATTTTTCAGGAGGATCCTGAACAAAAAGTAAAATCCCATTTTTTAGGAGGGTCCTGAACATAAAGTAAAATTTCTATTTTTCAGGAAGGTCTTGAACAGAAAGTAAAATCTCAATTTTCAGGAGAGTCCTAAATAACAAGTGAGATCCCATTTTTCAGGAAGGTCCTGAACAGCAAGTAGAATCCCATTTTTCAGGAGGGTCCTAAATAGCATGTAGAATCCTATTTTTTAGGAGGGTCCTGATCATAAAGTAAAATCCCATTTTTCAAGAGGGTCCTGAACATAATGTAAATTCACATTTTTCAGGTGGGTCCTGAACAAAAAGTAAATTCCTATTTTTCAGGAAGTTCCTGAACAGAGAGTAAAATCTCATTTTCAGGAGGGTCCTGAATAGCAAATAGAATCCCTTTTTTCTGGAGGGTCCTGAATGGAAAGTAAAATCCCATTATTCAGGAGGGTCCTAAACAACAAGTAAAATTCCTATTTTTCAAGAGGGTCCTCAACAGAAAATAAGATCCCATTTTTAGGAGGGTTCTGAACATAAAGTAAAATCCCATTATTCAGGAGGGTCCTGATCATAAAGTAAAATGCCATTGTTCAGGCGGGTCCCGAACATAAAGTAAAATCCCATTTTTCGGAAGGGTCCTAAACATAAAGTAAAATCCCATTTTTCAGGAGGGTCCTGAACAGCAAGTAAAATCCCATTTTTCAAGAGGGTCTTGAACAGCAAGTAAAATCCTATTTTTCAAGAGGGTCCTGAAAAGCAAGTAGAATCCCATTTTTCAGGAGGGTCCTGAAGAGAAAGTAAAATCTCATTTTTTCAGGAGGGTCCAGAACAGCAAGTAAATTTCTCATTTTTCAGGAGGGTCCTTACCGCAAAGTAAAATCCCATTATTCAGGGGGGTCCTGATCATAAAGTAACATCCCATTGTTCAGGAGTGTCCCGAACATAAAGTAAAATCCCATTTTTGGGAAGGGTCCTAAACA
>NW_025882478.1:0-1650 GCF_002878395.1 Capsicum annuum
CAATAGGAGGAGAACGTATCAGATCACCGTGTACCTGAAATTGATGAAACTTTTGAACAAATTGAATAGAATCCCTTTCCATAGTAAGCCAGTAATAACCTGCTCGAAGAATCTTCTTTGACAAGACATGACTGTTCATATGCGACCCGCATACTCCAGAGTGTATTTCAACCATGATTGCCGAGGCTTCTCTTGCATCTACACACCTCAAAAGTCCGAGATCTGGGGTTCTCTTATACAAGATTCCCCCACTTAAGAAAAACCTATAGCCAAATGCCTAATAGTCCTCTTTTGATCGTTCGTGGCATATGCTGGGTATTCTCCTAACTGAATGTACCGCTTGATATCCAAGAACCAAGGTTCTCCATCGAGCTCTTCTTCAACCACATTATAGTAAGCATGCTGATCACGACTCTGTATATGCACTGGATTGATGTAGGCTTTGTCAGGATGTTGGAGCATTGCAGATAGAGTGGCTAAAGCATCAGCAATTTCATTACGAATCCTTAGAATATGCCTAAATTTTACCAACATAAACCGTTGACATAGCTCCTGCAAGTATTGTCGATACAGGATGAGCTTCAAATCTCACGTCTCCCAATCGCCTTGAATTTGATGGACGAGCAAATCCGAATCTCCCAACACCAATAATTCTTGGACTCCCATATCAACAGCTAACCTCAAACCAAGAATGCAGGCTTCATACTCTGCCATATTGTTAGTACAGTAGAATCGAAGTTGTGCTGCTACCAAGAAATATTGTCTGGATTCAGAGATAAAAACCACACCTATTCCAAATCCTTTCATATTGATAGCTCCATAAAAAAATAACCTCCAACCAGGATCAGCATCTATAACGACTTCATCAACACACGACACTTCTTCATCAGAAAAATATGTCTTTAATGGCTCGTACTCTTCATCGATGGGAATCTCAGTAAGATAATCTACCAAGGCTTGGGCTTTCATTGCAGTTTGAGTCACATATACAATATCGAACTCGGTAAGCAATATTTGCCACTTTGCTAATCGACCCATCGGCATAGGCTTCTGAAAGATATACTTCAAAGGATCCATGCGGGATATGAGATAAGTAGTATATGATGAGAGATAATGCTTTAAATTCTGTGCTACCCAAGTTAGGGCACTACACGTCCTTTCAAGAAGAGTATACCTGGCCTCATATGTGGTGAACTTCTTACTAAGATAATAAATAGCCTGCTCCTTTTTACCTGTGACATCATGTTGACCCAGGACACAACCGAAAGAATTGTCCATGAATGATAAATATAAGATCAAAGGCCTACCAGGCTCCGGGGGTACCAGCACGGGCGGATTTGAAAAATATCTTTTGATTCGATCGAATGCTTCCGGACATTCTTCAGTCCATTTTACCACAGCACTCTTTTTTAAGAACTTGAATATGGGCTCACAAGTGGTTGTGAGTTGAGCCATAAACCTACTAATATAGTTCAGTCTACCAAGTAAACTCATCACCTTCGTTCTATTCTTGGGCGGGGGCAAATCCTGAATGGCTTTGATTTTTGAGGGATCCAATTCAATTCCCTGACGACTGACTACAAACCCCAACAGCTTTCCAGATGGAACTCCAAATACACATTTTGCCGGGTTGAGTTTGAGATTATACCT
>NW_025882479.1:0-3194 GCF_002878395.1 Capsicum annuum
TGAATGAAACAAAGATTCAGGAAATTGAGGGTTTAAAGGAACAAGATTTGAGACTGAGACAAAAAATGATGGAAATGTACCGAGCTTGGGTCAGTGGGCTGCCTCCACCTCCGTTCCCCACTTTTGTCCCTACAAATACTTTGAGTCTTCCACTAAAATCGCAAAGTCAGTTTCTTACTGTTGTTGATACATCACAGCATGCCGTAGAATCTATTTCACGTCAAATGCACCCCAATGCTTCCGCCTCTCATTCTTTAGCTCCTTAGTATAAGCCTACCACATTCATAGCACCACATACCGTCTGTGCTTTTATTGCTCAACCTTTTACTGAGGCTTCCACATTGCCTATCAATCCAACAGTTGTGCTACCCCAATCTGCTAGTGGTCCCATGTTTAAGGCTCTTGATGATCATTGCTATACTCTTGAGCCTACAGTTAAGTTAAGAGGAACGCCAAAATTTCTTACCAAGAAGCCTAGCATACCAAAAAAATCAGAGAAAATGGTGCAGAAAGTGAAGAGTGTAGAAAATGATATAGAAAGTTTCCTGGGACTTATGGGCAAAGAAGATGTTTCATATAAAGACTGGGGCATGTCTTCAAGTATCAGCCTTCTTCAAAGCTTTGAGATATCAAAATTTGAGGAACATGATGGGCAGAAAGATTCTGTGAAACATTTGGGATGATATTGCAATCAATCCAGGGAAACTGAAGGAAAGAAGGAGGAAAACATACCTATTGTCATGCCAGGGCCAAAGCAGAGTTTGAGAGGTCCAACTCACCAATACTGTCAGCCTCAATCCCGAGCTTACATATCAAATCCATTTACTCATCTACAACAAGGTGCCTCTTTTCAAAATCCCAGGAGTTTCATTCCACTTCCTCAATGTCCTTTGAATAATGCACAATTGTTTACCCATCCATCTTCTTATCCACAATGGTATGCACCTGTCCGTCAACATCATCCTTAATCCCCATAAATTTACCAAGGAACCTCTAAATTCATGTTTTATCTAAGGCCAGATTTCGCAATGATGAAGAAGGAAAAGGATAATTTTACTTCGATTGGGGAATCTTATGCGTGTTTGTTCCAGAGATTGAGACATAGGGGCATGATTACTCCTCTCCTTGGGCACACTCTTAATCGACATTCAAGAAATTTTGATCCTAATGCACACTGTGCATATCATTCTGATGCTCAGGGTCATAGTATTGAAGATTGTCTATATTTGAAAAGAGAAATTGAAAAGATGATTCAAGATGGATCAATTATGGTGCAGAACATAAACAGTGAGGGAAGCTCTAGTCACTCTGATATGCAAATCAGTGGCTAATTTGTCAGGCTGAGCAATTGAGAAATCACCCCTCTCCTTACTAGGAAGGGGTCTGGTAGCTTGTTTTGTTTTATTTTTCTGTTGTCCAAATTATTTTAGGGTTGTAGTTCAGGATCTATCTTGTTTTGTCCTTTTGTTGTTTATGTTCAAACTCTTCTATTTTTTGTTTCAACTAAATGAAGTGTTCCATTTTTCTTTGTGTTTTAAATATGTGTTGTTTGTTTGTTTTTTTTACATAGTACATTTTGTGTTAACTCTAGTGATATGACATGCTAGTGAAATTTTTAGCCAGATCTTAAAATCCAGTTTAAGCATGAACATTGAATCAGAGGGTTAAAGTTAGAAAAAGAGAGCATATGAGAAAATAGATAGAGTTCTGAGACATTTGGGGACAAGTTCAAGCCTTTTTTGAAAATTAAGACAATTATTTTAAGAATCACAAGAATAACTAGGTCATCAATTGAAAGATATGGCTCAATTAGGTCAAATAGTGGTTGCGTGAATAGAAAGAAAATCAGCTTCACGAAAGCATGAGTCATTCAATATGAGGAATGTACAACAAATTTGGAGTTTGCCGAAGAATGAGTGATGCACAGACTCAATCAAAGTTAATGCTTAAAAATATATCACAAATGATCTTCATCTCTTACTTTCATATTGCATGATATGTACTTGCATTTTCAAGGATTGATATCATGAAGGCATTTCATTCAGCTATCCAAACATTGTGTCATCCTTTGTCTACCCCATTTGAGCCTTAGTTTTATTTTCTTTCATACACCTCTTTTGGAATCAAGATAGAGTCAGCAAAACTACAAAGAAAAGTGTTGAGTAAAAACATAAAGTCAAAAAGTTACAAAAAAGAGACAAAAATGTTTCCAAAAAAAAGTGTCAAGAAAAATAGAGTTAGAAAGAAAGAATCGCAAAGAGAAAAGAGTAAATAAAAGAAAAAAAAAAGGAAAATCAGATCAAAGCAAAAGGACAAGCTGCCAAAACTATGCATGACCTGATTCTCCTCTCTTGGGGGTGAGATACGTAGGCTGCCCTACTAAGGGCTCGGTCCAACCAAATAAACAATTTAGAATCACCCAGTCAAAAGAAACTGGGGCATGAGTTAATCCTCATTGTTTGAGTCGATTCCAAAAGTTGTAAGTCCTAACCTACTCCAAGTGTCATTTGGGCCTCATGCCATCTTTTCTTTCTAACCCTATCGAAAAGTGAAGTTACAACCAAAGAAAGACCTTCAGATCAATCTTTGAGAATGTTAAGGCTGAGTATGTAAGAGATATGATGATGTATTTGGGAACTACCTGTCTTCCTCAGCACAAGAAATCAAGAAAGAAATAAAAATGAGAGAGTCTTATTGGTGAAAACCCTCACGGGCACCGTAAGGCAATGGTAAATTGAGAGAAATAAAAATGAGAGAGTCTTCTCGGTGAAAACGCTTACGGGCACCATAAGATGATAGTGAGCTGGGAGAAAAATAAGAGAGGTTTGTTGGCAAAAACCCTTCAAGGTGCCACTAGCCGAATGAGGTCTCCGAATGTAATTGGCCCAAGGAAGCAACTCAGTTTCAAGGCCATTAACCCAACAACAACTGGTGGAAAGTGTGGATGGAAAGATTGGGTAGCTTAATCCAAAATGCATGGCATAATCATTAGAGTTGACTGTCATGTCTAGAAAAAATTTTCATTTCTTTGTTTCAAATAGGGACACTCATTGTCTTTTCTTTCTTTTTATTTTTATTTTATTTTCTTGAGTCAATTGTCCAAATAAAAGTCATTGTCATTTTTCTCTTGTCTTTGAATCAAGTTCATGTCAAAATAAGTGAGAATGATTTCAAAACTGGCTACCAGCTTCTTC
>NW_025882480.1:0-2438 GCF_002878395.1 Capsicum annuum
GTATCAAGGACGAAACTGTCTTCAGGATTAACCGTCTCTCTTCCCACCTGCACTATCTGCAAAGTGATGTTCAGCTCAAACGTATTGAGCACACTTTAAAAACCCCGGAGATGGTTAGCAAAATATCCATTCTCCAGAAAAAATTCGAAAACGAAATTTGCTCCGAATTGCCAAATGCTTTTTGGGAACGCAAGAAACACCTCGTGGAACTTCCCTACATCTCTGGCTTCGATGAGCAAAACATCCCTACCAAAGCCAGACCAATCCAAATGAATCACGAGATGATGGAAATCTGTAAAGCAGAGATCAATCATCTTCTTGAAAAGGGAATCATCCGACCTTCTAACTCTCCATGGAGTTGTTTAGCATTCTATGTCAACAATAGTGCTGAAAAGGAGCGAGGAACTCCCCGGCTTGTGATAAATTATAAGCCCTTGAATGCCGTCTTAAAATGGATCAGACATCCAATCCCCAATAAAAGGGATCTTCTTAAAAGAACCTACAAAGCTAATCTTTACAGCAAATTCGATATGAAGTCAGGTTTCTGGCAAATCCAAATTGCTGAAAAAGATAAATATAAGACTGCCTTCAATGTTCCTTTTGGACACTACGAATGGAATGTCTTACCTTTCGGACTTAAAAATGCTCCTTCTGAATTCCAGAATATTATGAATAACATTTTTAATGATTATTCCTATATGACTATTGTTTACATTGATGATGTGTTAATCTTCTCTGAGAACATTGATTCTCATTTTAAACATCTTAACACTTTCTTTAAGATTGTAAAATTAAACGGTTTGGTAGTAAGCGCTAAGAAAATGAAGCTTTTCCAAACTTCTATCCGATTCTTAGGACATGACTTACACCAAGGAAGTCAGAAACCCATCTGTAGAGCCATAGAATTCTCTACCAAATTTCCAGATGAAATTACTGATAAAACGCAACTCCAAAGGTTCCTAGGAAGCCTAAATTACGTTGCTGATTTTATTCCTAACATTAGACAGGTCTGTGAGCCTCTTTACCAGCGCCTTAAGAAAAACCCAGTTCCATGGGGTCCTGAGCAAACAAAGGCAATCGTCAAGATTAAGTCTTTAGTAAAGAACCTTCCTTGTCTAGGTATCTCCAATCCAGAAGCCTTTATGATTGTAGAAACAGACGCTTCGGATATAGGATACGGAGGAATCCTGAAGCAGAAGGTAGATACAAAATCCGCAGAACAATTAGTTCGATTCACCTCGGGAATATGGAATTCCGCCCAAAAGAATTACAGTACTGTTAAGAAGGAAGTTCTGTCTATAGTGCTATGTATCACTAAATTCCAAGACGACCTTATTAACAAGGAATTTCTTCTTAGAGTCGATTGTAAATCTGCTAAAGAGATTTTGCAAAAAGACGTTAAAAATCTTGTTTCTAAACAAATATTTGCTAGATGGCAGGCTCTCCTATCTAGCTTTGATTTTCAAATCGAATTTATTAAAGGAGAAAATAACTCCCTTCCCGATTTTCTAACAAGAGAATTTTTACAGGGCCATGAGACCAACGCTGCCGGGCAGTAGCCCCAAAACTGAACAACAACGGATGGCTAGACCATTCGACTTACCAACTCCAGTCTCAAATCCATTACGGCCTACAGTCCCACAAAGGCCTACCATCAAGACGGAGACTCTAAACAGATATTCTGCTTTGACAGAAATTCAATTTCCTAAACTACCCCCACCAATTCCAACAAAATTGGTAGATTTAAAAACAAATTTACCCCTTGATAAAGGGTCATCAGCAGCAAGCTCCTCCTCTGTCCAGACTAAACAAAGTTACGCTATGAAGGCCCCAGAGACCTTCGCCCAAGCAGTAAATCCTACTGCAACAAAAGTTACTCCTTCCTCTCCTGCTAAAGAAGAGTTCAAATTCGTTACCACTACGGTAATGCCTATCATTGCTTTAGACAAAGCTTATGAAGGTTATCCAATCAACCAGCTGATCAAGCCGGTCTACACTAACAACAACTTTGTGGACACAGAAGATCCACTAAAAACTCGGAGATTTTATGAAGCTATTTTGGTCGACACAGATTCGATTGAAGTAGAACATTCAATGGATAACAATAATCCCGATTATATTAGTTATTCAAAATTCACCATAAAGAGGATATTAACTCCCTTTAATTGGTTTGTGGACCACTTGCATACTCCTATTGCTCTGTCAATGCCTCACAGGCCTCAGACCTATAATTGGCATGACTACAGAGCCGCCTGGTTTAATTTTATTTATGTTCGTCCAGGACATACATGGTTCATAAAGTATTGCCCCGCCATGATAGAAGCCACTATACCCCGATGGTTCTATGAATGGTGGACCTGCTTTGGGGGAACTAAAGAAGTTCTTCCTCAACAATTTCATAACAGATTTCCAGACTTCCTAATTAAGGAAGGTTGCTC
>NW_025882481.1:0-2402 GCF_002878395.1 Capsicum annuum
CGTTACTTTCAAAGCTTTTAACTTATTAATATCTCCGATCCGTTTTCTGGTATCAGAGCCATGTTGGCAGGCTATATGTTTAGCATGAGCAGCTAAACATATAATCTGTCTAGAGCATGAGCTAATCTATATTTATAAAAGAACATGTTATTTTAATCCGGTATGCTTTACCTAAATATTTAATTATGTTATTATATCTTGTCTTATAATGGAGTTTTAATGCAAGTTCGGGGTTTCTATTTACTGTTTAAGTGTTTAACAGAACCGATTAATCTCCGGTGAGGACGTTGGTCAGCCTGAAAAGTAGGTCGTAAGCTTAGGAGAAGCGTGTTAGACCTTGATTGGTGGTCCCGTCACTGAGAAAACACTTAGCTGTCTATAGTGTAATGCCATTAAAACTTGTTAAGATTCCATAAGCCATAGATATACCTGCATAATTATATTTAGTCATTGCATACTTGCTTATTATGATATGTCTCTTTTATAATTATATACCTGCTCTGTTAGTCTCTAGACAGTTTTGTCTAAAACATGAATACCCATGTCAAAAATATTGTTAATTTGTCTTCTCAAGCAACTCCAATTGCTACAATTGAAAATGATCTTCAAAACTGGAGTATTCCAGAAGAATCTTTCAATACTATTTACCAAATAGGAAAATTTAGTTTTTTGAAAAAACATAATATCAAGACCTCTGAGTCTACTGTTGCTATTAATAATTCTTTAGAAATTATTCAACTGTTCAACGAACTAGATATAAACCGATTTAAGAATCAGTTTAATTATCTTCATGTTGGACTGGTTCAAGTTGCTATTAAGCCTCTTTTCTGACAAGGATTAGATATCCCTGTCTGTGCTATCCTTCGAGATGCTCGTCTATTGAACTTTGACGACTCACTCTTAGGAGTAATTCAAAGTAACCTCGCCGACGGTCCGGTTTACTTTAATTGCTGCCCAAATTTCTCTGTGGATATAAATGATCCTAACATCATGGATGTTTTAACACTAAATGTTAAAACTAAAAACATGAATAGTAAGGACAATACAAGAGAAATAGCGATCATATACCGGGTATATTATCGCCTTATGGGTACTACTCTAGCCCCTAAAGCTAGATTCACGAGCCTTAAAGGGGTCACCACCCTAATGGAAGCAAACAAAGACCGTAGCACAGTCTTTGTTCCTAAGGCTCTAATTTGGGATGATATCATCCATAGTAACGATTGGCACTTCGAGGCTATCACTCATCCTGTTCGAAGTTACTCCGAACGATCTCAGATCGAGAGGGTGATTCAACACCCCGATGGATCAATCGATCTGAAATTCCTTGGAGCCGACCCTTCTCGGCTCTCTTCCTCCCGAAGGTCCGTCTCTTCCTCCAAGGTGGAACGTGAACATAATGATCACGATGGCACTAATGACAAGGGAACGATTAGAGGAGTTGACTACTCTGGTCCAGTCCCTAAAGTCTATTACCAAAACACAAAGGCCAATGAACCTGAAAATCTTTACGAGCCAGGAAGCCCTTCAGCCTCCGAAATGGCTCCACCTCAAAAGGGTCGAACAGACCCTAGTCTCTTCGTCATCCGATCCGATGAAGAAGAATATGTTCCAGATCTACAAGCCTTAAAGGTCCGCTGGAACCACCCAAAAGATACTCTTAAGAGGAGATGGTACGGAAGTACTTACTCTCCGGAAGAACAAAAGGAGTTTGGTCGGTTATGGATAGCCGACATGAAAAGACTCCGATCCGATATGGAATTCTTCTTCTGATTTGAAAAAACTGGAAAGATAGAAAACCAAACTGATTCTCTCAATGTTATCATTACCAAATGGTACACTCAGCGAAACACTGTGGTAGAATCTACAACCCCTCCTCTAGAAGGACTTAACATTTCCTACTCCAACGAAGTCATTAAGGCTTCCCCTTTCAAGACTAAATCTGAACGAGGTACGATGACCCCTCAGTGTAAAGACCTTGATAGGATAATTGAACAAAACAATTATACTAATCAAGTTCTTCACACCATTTCTCAACAGATAGAGGATACCAAGAATTCTCCTCTTTCTGCCCCTTTACCAGCTAAGAGCACTCCATGCTCTAAACCTCTTTCCAATCCTATCTTCAAACTCCCAGAGTTTCATAAAGATAAGTTTCCAAACTTGAATGACGATTTTAAATTATCCGAACAAATTTTGGAAAAAATCAATTCCAAACTCACCAAGTTCAAGATCTCTCAAGAGCCCTCTAGCTCTAAAGACTCCTCCAGTTCTAAGGAAAAGAACTCTCTCTCTAAACTTTCTAGTGATCGATTTTCTACTAGAAAGAATTATTATCGAAAACCTTCTCCTCCAGACGTACAGTTTGAGGAAAACCCTTATCTCTCCACATCCAACCATGA
>NW_025882482.1:0-677 GCF_002878395.1 Capsicum annuum
AATCAAATTTACTAAAATAATTATATCCTTGTATTTGTCTTATTTTTAATATCTTATTTGGTATTGGGTAATTATAAGTCATTGTTTTTGTATTTAAATTTCTATAATCAATAACCATCCTACTTTTTCCTCTTTTTTGTTCACTATATTTATTTACTATAAATGCTGGGCTATTATGTTTACTATTACTTTTTTGTATATATTATTTTTCTAATAATTATTCTATATGCATTTTAAATTCTTTTAAATCATCAAAATTATATGTTAATGATTTCTGGGTTATTATGTTATTTTTATCTATTAATTCAATTTTTATAGTGGTTTTATGTTTTTCCCATCCTTTTAATAGATCTTCACTATATAATTGTTCTAATTTTTTCTTAATTATTCCTATCTTATTCATTGAAAATATAGTTATTTCCTTTTTATTTATCGAAAATACGACCAGTTCTATTGTATCTTCGGTATTTCTTATATTTTCTAATTTTTGTGTAATTTTTTCACTTCCTTTTATCCAATCAGTTTTCTTTCTTATTTTATTAATAACTCTTTTTGCTCTTACTTTCTGTTTACATAGTGTTGTAAACCACCAATCTATTCTAGTTATTGTATGTGGGTATAATTTATCTAAAAACGGCATTCCTAAAAGTATATCTTTTGATGTTAGCTCATGATTA
>NW_025882482.1:777-1997 GCF_002878395.1 Capsicum annuum
TATTTACTATAAATGTTGGGCTATTATGTTTACTATTACTTTTTTGTATATGTTGTTTTTCTAATAATTCTTCTATATGCATTTTAAATTCTTTTAAATCATCAAAATTATATGTTAATGGTTTCTGGGTTATTATGCTATTTTTATCTATCAATTCAATTTTTATAGTGGTTTTATGTTTTTCCCATCATTTTAATGGATCTTCACTATATAATTGTTCTAATTTTTTCTTAATTATTTCTATCTTATTTATTGAAAATACAGTTATTTCCTTTTTATTTATTGAAAATGCGACCAGTTCTATTGTATCTTCAGTATTTTTTATGTTTTCTAATTTTTGTGTCATTTTTTCACTTCCTTTCATCCAATTAGTTTCTTTCTTATTTTATTAATAACTCTTTTTGCTCTTACTTTCTGTTTACATGGTGTTGTAATCTACCAATCTGTTCTAGTTATTATATGTGGGTATAATTTATCTAAAAATGGCATTCCTAAAAGTATATCTTTTGATGTTAGCTCATAATTATAGATTTTTTCTATTGTTAATATTTTATCTCATACTTGTGTTTTTACATTCTTAGCTTTATAAGTAATTAAGTTTCCTTCGTTATTAAATGCTTTAACTATTATTGGTGTTTTTAATTTATCTCATTTACTTTCTGATAAACAATTATATCTACATAAATTAGCTTCTGCTCCTGTATCTATCATAGGCGTATAATACCTACTATAATATCCTTCTACTACTATATTCATTAATACATATATTTTCATATCATGTTAGAGCTCTTCTTAGGAATAATCTTTCCCTATTATATGTTATAGATAATTGTGTATGTTCTATATTATATGATTTTACTTGTTCTAGCCATTTAATTCCTAATATTATGTCTGTTTTTTGCATTTGTTCCTTTATTTCAAATTCTATTTTCATTTTTCTAACTCCTATTACTATTTCTTTTGATGCTATATTTTTAGTGTTTATTAAGCTTCTTGGTAGATCTGGGCATATATTATTATCAGATTTTATTTTCTCATTTTTTACTAGATATTTTGCTATATAATTTTCTTCTTGTCCTGTATTTAGGAGTATTAAATATTCTTTTTTGTTTATTGTTCCTATTATGTAATATTGATTTAAATTAACTATTGAACTTGTTTCATAACTTGTTCTTTTTGATGAATTTGATGATTCTGTTTTTTCATAAGCTATTCTTTTT
>NW_025882483.1:0-2565 GCF_002878395.1 Capsicum annuum
TGTATGAAGTTTACTGCTTTTAACACTCAACAAATAGATCTTACTCTAATTCAATATTCATTACAATCTTTACACAACAAAGAGAATATTAACTTTCACTATTGTACTATTTACCTGACCTCGCATATAGTGATTGCACTAGGCTACCCTTTTCACTATTATGCTTTCACCCTTATTGATTGCAAGTGGATGTCTATAGATTGTTTATTTTGAGCCTTTGACCACCCTAGTTGCTTGACATTATAGCTTTTTTTGTTTGGTTTAATGAGTTGGGGGTCTATCGAAAACAACCTCCTTACTTCACCTCTGAAGTAGTGGTATAGACTGCGTACACCTTACTGTTGTTGTTCGGTCTAATGAATGAATGGACTCTCTCTAAATATTTATAGGAATTCTCTTTGTCCATTTGGTCTTTTCGGGCTAATCTCATTCAAACACAAATAAATTGGAAATTCAGTCTTCTTGGAGAGTGTTTTTACTTTCAAACAATCATTTTTCCAAAACTCTAAGTGCTCATGACATTGAGCAGTATAAGCTTTGGAGTAAATTCCCCAGATAGTCATCCATGTTTGGGAAATTGTCTATAAATATCATTTTTGTTTCATTTAGGATAGGAATATCACCCAACTCTTTCTATTTTCCTGAAAATATATTTCACACCTCAAAAACCTTCTCTCTCCAACTTAAAATGCCATGTCATTAAAATTTCATTTTTTATATAAATAGATCGATTTAACTTATCAAACATATTTAACTAAAGTTTTTATCCTGTTTCTTTTTTTTTTTAAATTACACATGATATATTAATTATGAAGATTAATTTAACTACACAAAAGCTTGAATTATTTTATTTGATATGTAATTTTCAAAGTTTCTTTTATTTACTTATTTATTTCACCAGTTAATAATATTTAAAACTCAAGTAGTTATAAAAATCAGTACTCATTTAATTTTTTTTTGTTATTTATTTTATATATTAAAATTCTTAAAATGTAAAGGAAATAAAAACAACGGGTTTATATTTTAGACATTAAATTTACTATTTATATGAGAATAAAATGATAAAATTTACATTTTTGGATTATACAAAAGAATTTTTGGATTAATATAATCCAAAGATATTATATTACCTTCAAATATAGAGACATAGAGAATAAAAGAATATAAGTTGTTCTTTAAAAACATTGATGGCAAACCTACGATATTTTTTGTTGCCAAATAAAATTCAATAAGAAAATTTTAATATGTATTATTACCTGAAAAATTTAATTTGGACATAGATTACTTGAAAATTTTTAAGCAAGATAATTTTTGATGAATATATAGTGAAAATATGATTAACTCTTTTTTTTGTAAATTTTTTACAAGTAGTTGCCCATAAATAAATCAAGTAAATCTGTAAGATAAGACATAAAAATTTAAAAAAAAATTATTATTTTTAATTTAGTTTATTTAGTTTTTTTTTTGTGATCATTATATTTATATTTTATTTTATTATACAATTAAACACTAATTTATACCCGTACTTCATTCTAAATCCATTAAAAGCAAAGAATAATTAATTGAGTAATATTTTAAAAATTCATTTGCAATAGTACTGAAGAAGGTATCATTTTGTTAATATTTCTTAAAAAATTTACTTGTTTCAAGGCTACATAATTTTTCTTTCCTCCAGAAAATGCGAAATTATTCTTTTATTCTCATATAAATAACAAACTTAATGTCTAAAATATGAAATTCATCGTTTTAATTCTTTTACTTTTTAAGAATTTTTAGTATATAAAATAAATGACAAAAGAAAATATTGTTCTAATTTGTATAAATACCTGTATTTTAAAACTATTATTACGTGGTGAAATAAATAAGTAAATAAAATAAATTTTGAAGAGTACATATCAAATAAAATAACCCAAATTTTTGGTGTAATTAAATTAATCCTCAATGATTAATATGTCATATGTAAATTATTTTAAAAAAGAATTAAGATAAACCTTTTGTTAAATAAGTTTGATAAGTTATACATTTATAAAAAAAAAAAAATTTAATGACATTACTTTCCAAGTAGGAGAGAGAAAGATTTTGAGATGTTAAGTATATTTTAAGGAAAATAAGAAAAGTTGGATGATATTTTTGTCTTAAATAAAACAAAAATTATATTTCTAGGCAATTTCTCAAACATGAGTGACCATTCAGGGAATTTACTCTAAGCTTTGTGCTATTTTTGTAACTAACTACTGTGAAATAATTTTCTTTTTGTTCTTAGCAACAATGAAATAGTTTCTTGTAGCGTGGTATTTACCCTCATTGATCTTACCTCTTTGTTGTATACACTTCAAGGATTGTAAAGTTGTGCTTTTATGGTGGTTGTTGTGGATGATGGTGCATTAGTTTCTGCAGCTTTGGACGTTGTTGATGGTGCATCAGTTTCTGCAGCTTTGGACGTTGTTATGGATGATTGTGAATTAGTAGCTGCACCTTTGGACATTGTCGTGGAAGATAGTGCATCAACAACTGCAGCTTTGGACGTTGTTGGGGAAGATGGGTGCATCAGCGCCTGCAGCTTCA
>NW_025882484.1:0-1298 GCF_002878395.1 Capsicum annuum
TTCTTACTTTTTTTCAAATAAGGTAACCATTTTGTAAACTGTAGTTATTTTATTATTCATAAGTAATCAATTTATGAAAGACCTGCTTGTACTTCTATCAGCTAAGCTATGTCCTGCATTAAAATATATGGTGTTGGCATACTGGTAGGTGGTAATCACGCCACATGCTTTTTAGGTGCTTCCAAAGTTTACTTCTATTAATGAAGAAGGCACATCCTTTGCTTGCATTTGATATAAGAACAGTTGTACAAAGGCAATACCTACCTTTTTTTCTTCCACTAAAATTTTTTAATGATATTTGAATGGGGTATGAGATCTAACAAACAAAAAATTACCTTCTCATCAATTGTTTGAATGGTGTATGTCCCAGTATAACCTGCAGATTCATTCAAGTAAGTAAAACACGCGAGAGGCTTAAAGACATAGAGCAAGTAGCACATCATAGAACTACCAACTTCTGTAAAGATCCAATTATTGAAGAAAAAGAGGAGATTATGATCAAGACAACTCTAATTTTGGATAATCAGGAAAAACTTCACCACTGTGTCTTTCACAAATTATATACCTGTAGAGGTAGGATATTAACATCCAACAATCTGCCCAACTCCTTTGATCTTTTAGATTCAGGAACACCACCTCCTATTGAGTGTTAGAGACAACGTTAAGTTCCTTTCTTCTAATAAGTAACTGGCTCTCAAAATGCACTCCTACTACTTCAAAGTTCGGAACAGTAGGTTACAATAAGATGTTCTCAACGAGATACAGAGGGAAAACAAATTACTTAAATAGTAGAACAACTCTAGGATGGATGAATATTTACTGTGATTCTACTAAGTGAAAAAAGCCACTCCACCTATTTGGCATTATTTTTCACTCAGTCACTACCATTAGATCCAATAAATGAGCTCCATCATTAACAACAACAACAACAACAACATATCCAATCCAATGTAATCCACAAGTGGGGTCGCTCGATCAGTAAAGCTAATTATTTTTTAAGAAAAATAAGTTCATCATTAGACCTAGTTTATGTTCACCTGATGCATAAAAACATTTTAAAAATACTAAAGGCACATCATTTTTTTATTACACTCAAATTTGTTAGCCATAAAAAGTGGAAACCCAAGACAAGATGAACGCCAAGGAAAAACCAACATGGGAGCTGATTGACTTTGGAATGTCTTCATTTAAGAGAACTTTCTGAAGCAAACCCCGCCCCCATCTCCCCATGATATTAGAAACCAAAATACGAACAGATGATAGTATGACACTGGGTTTTATATATTTATAGAACTGTC
>NW_025882485.1:0-3875 GCF_002878395.1 Capsicum annuum
ATACTTATACTAGTATGATATAGCTGACGGAATGCAGATTAATACCAATATCATTATAAAAGATGAAAAGGTCTAAATTTACTTGTGAATTCTTCACAACGATCTTAATTTGTCATCTGTTAATAATTATAATCTTAGTTACCCTTATCACAAGAAAATGAGTTAGGTTCACACTTATTAACTAACGATATGCAAACAAGTCTGTGTTTATTAACTAACGATGAAAGACTTTCCAATACGTATACCTTTTAACAAGGACAAAAGTTCAAATTTGCCCGTTGAAATATACAAAATGAACCTCCTATTGTATCTTTTTTTAATAACCATGATGTTTAGATCAGTTTAGGTACATCTAAACTAACTAATATTACACAACACTTGCCTCCTCTCACATATACCCTTAAACTTTGCGGAATGATCTAAATTTTATATTTGTCACTATCATAATAATTTATACGGACTATACGAGTTACTCTTTTCACGTTTAAATATCATAAATTACTAAATTAGGTCATATAAAAGTGTATTTAGATTTAATAATTTTAAGATAGGGACTAGGCCCGTATTGAAATATGAATAATAATAGCATAAGAATAGAGATATCTTTGGTATGAAATGATTTTTTTTCTTGAAAAATGTTCTTGTAAAAGATATTATATTTCGAATGATAAGTGTTTTTTTTTTTTTTTCAGTATTTAGTAAGAGAGAAATTAATATTATATCAAAATTATACTAGTATGTAATCTAGTGAATACTATTGGAAGCGGAATGAAGTGGGTAGTGGGGATTTCGACGGTGACATCAGGTTGGAGGCGTTGGGTGGAAAGAAAAAAAAATAATGAATATGGATATATTATTTGTAAAATTTATTTTCATGCTTTCATTGCAAAAATTATTTTCTAACATACTTTTCAAAAATAATTTGAGCGATCGAAATTAAAAAAGTTTTCTTACCAAATAGAGGAATAAGGATATGTGGATCTCCAATCAGGGGCGAATCTAACAGTTAGGGCAAAGAATTTTATTCACATCTTTTTGATAGAAGGTTATATTTATATATAATATTAAAAGTATATATGTGTGTATGTTGATGTATTAGCTTCTTTCGTTTATAATTATTTATTATCAATAAGAGTTACGTGCTTGAATTTGGTGAAGAAATATTCAAAATAATACAGCAAAATGTCCCACTTGTCAAACTATTTATTCCATTTTTTAAAAATAAAATAAATAAAATGTACCTTTATATTCTGATGACATACTAATTGCTTGTTTTTTTTTTTAAATTGTTGCTTGTATATTACGACTAACTCACAATTAAAGCAGCAAAAGTTTGATAAAAAATATTAGCAGCTCATATGTCAAGCAAAGCATACATGGAGGCGGATCTGGATTTAAATTTTATGAATTTTAATTTTAAAATATTTAGTACCAAACATATTGGGTTTTTAAAAATTGTAAAATTAACCTTATCATTTATTATAATTTTTTCTATCGGAAACAATCTCTCTACTTCGGAGGTAGTGGTATGGACTGCGTACATCTTACCCTCCCCAGATCTCACTTTGTGAAAATACACTGAGTTTGTTGTTGTTGATTTATTATAATTTTTAATATAAATTTATTATATTTCACCTCGAAAGTGCAGAATTTTAAATAAACTCGATGTCACAAATCTACTTGTGCCTTGTATACATGACAATTGATCAAATTAAAATGGTAAAAGATTCCTAAGTTGAAAAAAAGAAAATTTTTATTGAAGAAAAAAACAGAATATTTTATTGAAAAAGCAAAAAAAAGAAAAACAGAAACTTTATGTATTTAATTTATTTATTTTTGGTCGGTATGTGTTTGTTATTATTTTGTTTTTGGTAAAAGTGGGTACGTATTCAATTGACAAATGTGTTGATGAAATAACATGATAGGATTTTTTTTTTACTAAAAGTTGGCATAGATATATAAATCAAAATTTAGATATATATGGGGAGGAAATAATTCCTGTATTTTCATACTGGTGAAATACTTCAATGAATATGTTATACATTAAATCGTGACCAATATATTTTTAAGAAATTATATTGACACTAAATTTTTTATATATTATTATTGTTAAATCAAATGTAGGTGCACGTTTAATTTCACTTTGCATTAAATAGTGAAAACAATTTGTGTGACAAGTCTGAGTAGAACTTATCTGTTGTTTTAAATGATATTTTTTTAATGAAAAAGGATTAAAAATACTCTTGAACAATCTGAAATGGATCAAAATTATCCTCTATTAATTTTTTGGCTAAAAAAAAATGTCCCTCTCTCTAACACAATGACACCAAGCACGTTATGTGGACAAAAAACGTCATATAAATAGCCCACATCAGCATTCATATGGAAAACCATCCCATTTAATACCACTATTCATTTGTTCATGTTTGTCCATTTAAAATCCGATCATCAAGTTAAATTTTCAAGTACAATTCGATCATCATATC
The DNA here is from genome assembly GCF_002878395.1 of Capsicum annuum. Classification (NCBI taxonomy): domain Eukaryota; kingdom Viridiplantae; phylum Streptophyta; class Magnoliopsida; order Solanales; family Solanaceae; genus Capsicum; species Capsicum annuum. The sequence goes on from NW_025882485.1 coordinate 2,487, forward strand.
AATGATGTTTGATCTAATGTGTTGCCATGAATCTAACTTGAAAATTGAATTTGGTGGTTGGATTTTAAATGGACAAAAAATGAACAACTGATTAGTGGTATTAAATGGAGCGATTTTTCACATGCACGTTGGCGTAGACTGGTCATGAAGTTTTTTTTATCCACATGATATATATATATATATATATATATATATATATATATAAGAAAAAGAAAGAAAATAAAAAAGCCCCCCACCCACCCCCCGCGCCTCCCCTTCTTCTTCTTTCCCCACCTTTTCCGTTCAACCCTAATAAAAATACACACGCACAATAGCCTACGCAACAAAAACTCTCACTCTTTTTCACAGCTTCACTAATCCTTCACATCACTCAAAAAATGCCTTTCAAGAGGTTTGTGGAGATTAGAAGAGTTGCACTTGTTAACTATGGCAATGATTATGGAAAGCTTGCCGTTATCGTTGATGCCTCACTCAACGATTTTGACAGGTTTAAGCTCATGTAGACAAAGATCAAGAGCACTGGTATGGTGAGACAGGAGCTTGCAAAGCTTAAAAAGGAGGTTGCAGCTTAAAAATCTTTCTAAGTAGTGACTCACATTGATTTAAAAGCAATTTTGAAAATTGTAATTTTATTTTGAGGATTATATTCTACTACCTTTGTTGTTTGCTTTAGATTGGGAGATTATTTTTCTGATCTATGATGAATAAAAATTATCTGGGAAAAGTGCAATTTGACACTTTTTGTTCATTGTAAAATTGGCCATTCAATTGTGAAAGTAAATGAGTTGGTGGATTTAATTTTGTATAATTGGGTGAATGAGTTGGTGAATTTGACTGTTAAAAACATGAAAGGAAGCTAAAATTAAAGATTGAAATAATGATGTTAATGGGGGATTTGACTGTTGAAGAAGAAGAAGAAGGAATCGGGGTGGGTGCTGGGTGGAGGCGCTGTTGAAGAAGAAGAAGAGGAAGGAGGGTCTGCCGAGTGGGGGGCCTATATATATATATATAGAGAGAGATTTTAAAAAATATATATTTTATATATATAAAAATTAGTATATATATATATATATTTTCTTTTTTTAAAAAAAATATAAAGATAATATGTGTGTGAGATTATTTTTTTTTTAAATTATAATTTCTTAAGTGGCAATGATATGATATTGATTTAGAAATGATATAATGCATGTGTAGTACACTCTTCGTTGTGAGAGTGAATTATGATTTTGAGATTATATTTAATTCACTTCAAAATTATTAAGGAGATAAATAATTACTATTTATAAGTTAAGTTAAATTGTTAAAATAAATTTTAATACAAGTTAGGAATGAAATGGTGTATTTTCTCTATTATTTTCCTTATTCCTGGATGGCCCAGCAGACACAAAA
>NW_025882486.1:0-3142 GCF_002878395.1 Capsicum annuum
AATTTTTCGAATTATGAATGTTTACTAAAGAAATAAAAGGAAAATTTTTTAACGTTAAAAAACATTTTATTTTATTTTTTAATTTTTGAATTGTGAAAAATTAAAGTCATAAAGTATGCTAAAAACTACTAAATCTTTTTTTTTCTTCACTCTTTTTTTCTTCTTTTTTTTTCAACAATTTCTTGCCTACACACTTTGCTTCTAACTTATGTTTTTGCCCAAACCAGTCGGTCAAATAACCTCGTTACCCTCAAAGATGTAACATTTAGCACATAGGGATGCCTTAGAGGTGAGTCTCCTACAAAGGGCCAAGTGGGCCCTGCTAGGTCTTTAATATGATGCACATAAGCATGACCTAAAGACTGACCTATGTTGGGGTTCACTAACAAGGCTGTTCGGGGGAGCGTATGGTCGATAGTGGCTGCTTTGCTTTCCACCTACTCCATAACAACGACTGCTCCCCCCTAAAATAAGAGTGACTCAACTAGAGGTCATTTACAACATGTGTACTATGGACTTGTTGCAGAAAGAAGGCCTGGGGGTAGACACATGATGCCAGATATAAAAGCGGTAACACATAGGATAAATACTATACACAAAGAGCATAAAAATGCACAACAGTAATAACAATAACACAAACAATAATCACAAATAATGTTTATACACCCATAATGTCAAACAAAGCCGATACGACTCCAAAATAAGCTTGAATTCTGAACAAGTCTCCAGCAGAGTTGCCAAAGTTGTCACACCCCTTTTTCTAACTCCAAAAAGAATTAGATTTTAAGATTCAAAAGGTTTTTATTATTAAAGTGACAAAATGAAGAAAATTTATTTCGGAAAAGAATTATTTACATTTTTTGATTCAGAGTCGCCACTTGGCATAATCGGGTGTGCCAACTCACCTTTGGAAATTCTTTTTCAAAACTGTGTTTGACTCTCTTACACTGGTTTGCGAACAGAGATTCCGGCTAAGGAATTCTGTTGACCGAGGGGAAGGTGTTAGGAACCCCTCAATCCCGTGGTTCGACCACGGTCGCTTGGTGGAGCGTATCGACTAATTTTGACACTAAGAATGTATAAACCACACAAAAACACATAAAAAAGTCAATCAAGCAAACAAAATAAAACAATCCAAAATTTAGTATCCAGTCCAATTATACAATCCAAAAAAAATGCAGAAATATAAACCTATCTAACCTACACTAATCCTAACTACGCTCCTGTGCTTTACCTGATGCCTCGGGCCTTAATCACGAACCATCTTCGAAGACATACTACGTCTGGGCATTCCCTGGTGAATAAATACATGAAACGTCGAGGCATTTCCTAGCCAAATAAATACACTTGAATCAAATACGATAAATTGGAAAGAAACATTCACATGCATATTCAAACATTCAACCAAAACACAAGTTCTAAATTTGTCTATCCGCACCTACATTGCCTATCCATTTTGGCCTAAACATACTACTATTGTGTTAACAGCATGAACCAAAATTAATTCAAATTCAGCGTCATCAATATCCATTTCAAGTCAAACCAAACAATTCAAATTACTTCATTAGTCTGCGATTCCAATCCCCCACATTTATACACGATAGTTTTTAAACTCGAGCACAATTATCCTTCCATATCATCACCGATTTCATGCTAACGACTACTTATTCAGGTAAAACAACATCAATCACCAACAAAATGTTCAATTAACAAACAATACACTACCACAACATCCACTTACTAAATATCATAATAAGGAAATCAAAGAGTAAGGATTAGAAATAGACCTTCGAAGAAACGATTTCATGATAATATGAGTTAAAAGAGATCCGCAGTCGAAACCCCTAATAGAAACCTCTACGACGAACCAACTCAATACAAAAACCAAACTCGAAATCTGATTCAAATATCAAATTTACAAAGCAAGGAACCACAACGATGAATAACCAAATCAGTATCAAGAAACCCCCACCTAAACAGATTTGAAAATCGATGAAAAGTCTCAAAATTAAACAACCAACCTAGAATTGAACGCCAACAACAAAAATCCAAACCCGATTTCGGGTAGAAAACTGAGGGCGAGTACAAATTTGAACTCCGATGAGCTACCCGCGATAGAAATTGACTGGAATAGACCAGATTCTAGCTAGATTTGGTCCAGAAATTAATAAGACCGAGAGGATTTAGGGGGATTTCAGGATGGAGCAGGCTTAGATGATGAGTTTGACTTCAATTCCGTCTAGATTTCACCGGAATCCAAAGAGAAATGATCAAATAATGGTCTTTTGTTTCGTTCTCTCTCCTCTCTTTCTACTTTTGCTCTTTATCTTTTCTTTTTTTATCACCCACTTCTCGATTTCTCTACTCTGTGCGTGTGAGTTTACTGTGTGTATGTGTGTGCAGTAGTGTGTGCGTGAGGATTCTATATTTTTTGTGGAGTGATAAGAGAGTGTTGGTGAAGTTGTTAATGGAGAAGAAAAGAAAGAAAAAATGGAGTCCCTTTCCCCTCCTTTATCAGTTTTGAGCAAATGGTGTATATGTATATTGTGAAGGTGATGTGTAAATGATGGTCCTTTCTTTGTTAGGTGTACCCTGTGGGTCACCCTTCTTTTTGTTGTTAATGTATTATGTGAGGATAAAAATGTGAGTGGGTACGGAGGTGGAAGCTTTTGATTGGGTAGGTTGTTAGGATAAGATAAATTAGTTAGAGGTATTGTTTTTGTTTATTTTTATATTTTTATGGGATATAATTACATGGGGTTGGCCACATGATAAGGTGAACTAAAAATGAATAAAATTAGACTTCGGGAGGGACAAAATTAGGTGTCTACATCATGCCCTCTTTGAATGTAAACACGAAGTGTTTTCAGACAAAGAAGAAGACAACGAGATAAAATTTTGACCCGACCATTATTCAAAGAAAGAAACAGAAGGAAGAAAGACAATCGAATCCTGTCGGACACCCTATCTACCCAAGTCATGAGGAAGTCACAAGTATCTCAAAGGGTTGGAAGAGAAGTGGACTATATCGAGTTGGAGAGTCAAGTGAGGTTCCATCGAGGTTCCGGCCCGCGGCTCTGTTATTACATAAAAATGAAAATTACAAGTTAAAGCATAAATGAAATTACAAAAATACTATCTA
>NW_025882487.1:0-3025 GCF_002878395.1 Capsicum annuum
ATGAGCATAGGAACTACTGAGGCATGTTAGCAGATTCCAATTATGAACAAATACACATTCCAAGAAAGGATGCATAAATTGTAAATATGAACAAGTAAGGACTCTATAAGGTTACCTTATACCCTAACACGATGGGATTAATATTCAAAGAACATGTGAGAGTGTGAGACAAATAAAATATATGATCCATTAAATAATTAAAGCAATTTTGGATAGATTGTATATCCAATATGTAACACTCTTAACCTTTGTAATTTGGGATCTTATGGACTCATATTAGAGAAACATGTGACTCTTTGAATATTTTTTAGATCATAGATAGTAACAAAAAGATCCATTTATGCCATTATCATGTATCTTTTACCATGAAAGATCATCTACGATGCTCAGTACATGAGTATAAGACATCATGCCAAAGAATATAAACTAGAATTACATTACATACGTTTTTGTGCAACCTAATTATTACAACGAATTAGCCTTTTTTCATTTAAGGTGTTAATCTATAATATAAGTACTTAATGGAGCTAATATTTGCAACTAATCACAATATAATCCTTGTAAAATAGTAGCTAAGCACTTAACAAGTAGTAAGACTGTTAAAATCCTTAATCACTTGGTGTATTACCACACTCTCCTTCTATACTTTAATATAACTCCTCTTAGTCATTCTATAAGGTTGCCCACCGCCTCCTACAATAAAACAAATAGACAACACATAAACAATCCCAAAATTCCTCAACATAATATAAGTTATTAAACTCATAACCTTTGATCACCATTTTATGAGTTCTTAACAATAATATATAGAGAGAGAGAAAGAGAGAATCCTCCATTAAGACCTATACGTAAAGAGGGAAAAAATGGGCGCAGTAACCTTTCCTTTAAATATTGTGCTTATTTTGTGTTGTATTATCTCCCTTGATGTGCTATCTATCTACATGTACTTCTTCATTATACTTGTATATATGATATGTGTATACCTATACTTTTTTCTCATATTTACGTGTGGTATATATGAATATTATAGAACATTAGTGGAGATGGTGTTGGCTACCATTTGGAACATTTTTTACTATAGGTGATGTGCCATATTATGTATTTTGTATGCTTTATTTTCTACTTTTCTTAATCAACCAATGATACCTACTGAGTACAATTGGACCGTACTCACCCTTACTATGCCCTTTCGGTGCAGATCTAGGTATAAATGCACCTCATAGAAGTTGAGTCAGGCAGTACTTGAGTCTATTCGAGGTAGTGATTAATTTATGCATTCGGAGTTAACTACTACCTTTTCCTTATCTAGAATATATCGTATTTATATTCAAAGGCATATTTGTTCCTTTTTGGATATCCTATGTGTATTTTGACTTTGAGTTATATTAGTTGGTGCCCACACTATGACACCAGGTTTTGGGATATTCAAATGGTATTTTGTTATGTACTTTTTGTTGTTACTATATACGAATGGTTCAAATTTGTTATAGGATTCTTTCCTTGTGTTTTGGTATTTTCATCCATTTTATATCAGTTTAGGTGATAAGCTTAATTTCAAGGCTTGCTGTGATAAGTTCCTGATGAGTGGTGAATTTACCACTCATTTGAATTTAAAATTCGTGAACTCTACTATAATTTTAAGGTATGAATGAAACAAATTTTTTACTTAAATGCACTAAATTTCTCTTTTTGCAGGCAAACAGGTGATGAGAAAGAAAGGTGTTGATTTGAGTTAAAAAGGGACCTAAATGAGAAAAGAAGTGCACAGTTAAAAGATCCTGCATAGACAAGGCTCAGTTATCATGATTGTGGTCTGAGGGTCGCAATCTTGGCCAGTCAAGTTAGGTCATCATCCGCAATTGTTATAATCTGAACGCATTTGCAGTATCTACAAACGCGGACAAGCTAAACGATCACGGCAATACGAAAATGTGCCCAGGGGAATTTTGTAATTTTATATAGCCAAACCGAAATCCTTTAAGGTTCAAACCGTTTCCTATTTTGGTATTCTGGACTTTTGGGAAAAACTAAATTTGAAGTTTACAAACCCTAAATTGGGCAACAATTGTATTTAAATTTTATACTTTGAATTTGGTGAATTTAAAGGTTGGATGCTTTGAATGAACCTTATGGTAAATTTCTTTCTGTTTACTTCATAAGTAGTTAAAATTTCTAGTATTGGGATTATGTTGAGCTAAAGGTGCAATTATGTTTGGATTGTGATGTATTTATGTAGATTTTAGTTTGTTGATGGTGGGTTTCACTATTGCTTGTTTGAAATGGTTGGTGTTTGTGGGTGAAAACCCCAAATTCTTGAAAACTCACATCAGCCTTGAAATAGCAGTGTGGGTTAACTTTTGGAACCCATATCATCCTTGAAAGAGGGATATGGGTGATAAATCAATAGTGGACAATAATGGATGTAGTTTGCTATCTTTTTTCATCTTAGAAATAAGAGTGAGTAGAGTGTTAGCTATGTATTGGGCATCTTCCTAGAAATAGGGATGCCCAATAGAGATATTAGGTGGTTTTAATTGACACACTTGTTAGGTACTCAAAAGGTTCAACGAGTGATATTCTTGAGGTTTTGTTGACCAACTTTCCTCAAGGACCTTCGACTTGGCCTACCACATTGTCAATAACTATAATTTGCTCAAAATTATCATGTTTCCAGGCGTAACTTGCCCTTATGTAGACATAATCCCAAGATTCTTCTCATATTGAATTTTAAATCACAAGTGTTGCTTTATTTTGATGACTTGAGTTGAATTGGTAAATCCAAGTTCCAAATCAACCACCCATTTTAAATCATGAATTTTACTTTATTTACATTACGGGTATCTTTTTAGTAACTATTAACACCCATTGGATTAGAAATAAATTTTTCTCCTCATGGATTCGACCTCAACATAAGTTGAGCTATTGACAATGATTGTCCACTACCAATTTGAATGGTATAGGTGAGTGTTATTAAAATGGAATCATTGTCGGGGAGTGAAATATAGCTTTCACTTATGCGGTGTTA
>NW_025882488.1:0-3081 GCF_002878395.1 Capsicum annuum
TTTGCTGAAGTGTGACTAATTCGCTCACTGGTTTCTACTTTTTTTTTTGGGGGGAAACTGATAACTTTCACTGGGTTTCTACTTTCAAGGGGTCCAAATCATTGAAACAATGTTTCAAGAACTCATCCCAACTAATTGGGACCTTTGCTTGTTTAAGCTGATAATACCATAATTGTGTTTCTCCCAACATGTGAAACCCAACCACTCCAACCTTTTCGCTTCCGTTGTATGTTGATTTTCAAAAAATTACAGTGCCATCATAAGCAGGAAAATTCATCTTTGCATACCTTGGCACTGTCTAATGGGAATTACCATTTGTTGTATGATTCTAATCGGTTTGTTAAATATGTAGTGTATTTCCTCGAGTACCATGAATTGTTGATCTGCCAGTCGTTGGGGCGCGGCTCGACTCATTCCTGTGAGCTGTTGGTTATCCAAGATACAAAGTTGTTCTTGGATGACCAGGACAATTCTTTCGTTGAGGCATTGTTCCATTGTTGTAGCCTACAAGTTTAGAGTCCATAGTGTTTAATCGCCTGTTCCCCTGGAAACTAGAATTGAACTCCTCGTCCATTTTATCAAGCTTTAGTAACAAATTGTAAGGATTTTTTAGAGAAGGATCGAGTCACAGGAAAATCTAAATCAAGTAACTTCGACTTTCTATTGCCTTTGCTCAAATTCCTAGATCGACCTATCTTCTAGATAAATCCAGCTCATTAAAGGAAAACTGAGGTTCAATGGAAGAGAGAGAGAACTTTGATTTCTTTCTTTGGTTGAAATACGACTTACTGACTTATTCCTCAGCAACTCCTTTAAATACGAGTCGAATAGAAAGTCTAATCCTTATGAAAGTAGGGAATATAAATTCAATTCTATACTAATTTCTATAGCTAAACTTAATACTTAAGAAAATATGAAACACAAATCCTATTCTAGAATAATAAAGAAAGCTACTAAAAATATAATTAAATCCTTTTAATCATGTTACTTATTGTGATTACTCTCCTACCACCGGCGAAACGGCCTTCTTGTCGTCGCTGTCATCGCCATATCATCCGCCGGCGAACCCCATAACTGGCGCCGCTGATTTCTCCATCACCGGCGAACTCCACTCCTCTCCTCTCTGAACGAGGCGGCAACCAGCGCCACTGCCACCGCTCGACCAGCAGCCCCCAACCTGCTCCGAAACCCTCAACCACCGTGTTACCGGTTCGCAAGCTCTCTCTTGCCATCGGGGATAGCTCAAAAAGGTGTTTTCCTGTTGAAACAGAGAATAAAACCGGCAGCCTCTCCTCATCGATACTGTTCCGACGAAATCGAGTACGGTTTTCTCTGGATTTTCGTTATTTCTGCTTCGGGATGTTCATTGGATTTTCGTGTTCGTTCAAATTAATCTTTTGTTCGGGATATTTTTGTGTTCGATTTGGTTGATAGTCGAGATTTGCGGCCTCTTTCCCGTCGACCTTATTCCGACAAACACTTTTTAACACCAACATTGCCAAATCAGCAGCACGGAGGCGTCCCGGTGACATCCAAACTTTGGTTCTTTCGTAACTTTATATAGTTTGATTTCTTTATATTATTTTGCACCTTGTCTTTTCCTTGGTGTCAGGCCATTAGTGTGCTCTATTTTTCTTACTGTTAGTTTTGTCCTTACCTCAGTTTTGTTTTTTTTCTCCCTATTTGAGTTTAGTTTTGTTTCTTGCTTATTTCTTCTAATTTGTGTGAGCCTTATATTTTCTGCTGCAGCTTTGTTACTACCACTGTATAGATTTTCTTATATTTTCTTGCAGTAGTGGCTATAGGCGTTGATGGTTGGATAGGGTCATGTCGGGGGGGGTTGGGGCAGGGAGCCGTTGTGGGGGCGAGGGAAGAGAAAAGGGCGGGGGTGGGAGGGTGGCCAAGGTTTGGCCTCAGGGGCGGTAGAGGAAGACGTGTGGATAGAGATGGTAGGCTGAGGATTGGGTCTTAGAATATAGGGACTCTTCAGGGTAAGTCCATAGAGCTTGTGAAGATTCCTAGAAAGAGGAGGATTAATATTGCGTGTGTTCAAGAGACCAAGTGGGTAGGGTCTAAGGCTAGGGATATGGACGGTTACAAGCTTTGATACTCTGGGAACGAGAGGCGTAGGAATGGAGTTGGCATCTTAGTAGATGAAGAGCTTAGAGGTCAGGTAGTAGAGGTAAAGAGGATCAGCGATAGGTTGATGATTATTAAGTTGGTCATTGGGGGGTTTACCCTTAACGTGTGTAGTGCTTATGCGCCGCAAGTGGGCTTGGATGGGGAGGAGAAGATGTGGTTTTGGGAGGCTTTGGATGAGGTGGTGAGAGGCGTTCCTAGCTCAGAGAAGATTGTTGTAGCAGGAGATTTCAATGGGCACATCGGGGCGTTACCGGGAGGCTTTGGTGATGTGCATGGTAGTTTTGGTTTTGGGGAAAAAAATGAAGAGGGGGCTACTCTATTGGATTTTGCGAGGTCCTTTGGGCTGGTGGTGGTGAACTCGAGCTTCCCGAAGAAGGACGATCACCTGATCACCTTCCGAAGCGCGATAGCCAAGACCCAGATTGACTTTTTATTGCTTAGGAAAGGGGATAGGGTGTTGTGTAAAGATTGTAAGGTCATCCCGAGTGAGAATTTTTCGACCCAGCATAGGCTCTTGGTTATGGATTTGGGTATAAGGAAGGATAGGAAGAGAAGGGGTGAGGAGTGTCGACCTAGAATTAAGTGGAGCGGCTCGACGCCAGTGAATGCGTGGGAGATAGAGGAGAAGTTGGCGGGAATGGGGGTGTGGGAGTGTAGGGGAGACGTGGATGGTATGTGGGATAGGATGGCTAGGTGTATCAGGGAGAATGCTAGTGAGGTGTTGGTGTTTCTAGGGGCCGGGTGTCACGCCTCAAATCCTATTGGGGCGGACTGGCACCCGTAACCGAGGAGGCCCAAGAGAACCAGCTCTTAACCTTATACTTACCATGCATACCTCTATGACAACCCGAAATTCGGACAGCATCATGTCGCATATAAAAGGAAATAATCACCTGTATAAGCTCGAGCACACATATATATGTATATACAATACTTGGC
>NW_025882489.1:0-1442 GCF_002878395.1 Capsicum annuum
ACAATGTTGACGTCGGTAAGCAATATTTGCCACTTTGCCAATCGACCTGTTAGCATAGGCTTCTGAAAGATATACTTCAAAGGATCCATGCGGGAGATGAGATAAGTAGTGTAGGATGAGAGATAATGCTTCAACTTCTGTGCTACCCAAGTTAAGGCACAACACGTCCTTTCAAGAAGAGTATATCTGGCATCATATGCAGTGAACTTCTTGCTAAGATAATAAATAGTCTGCTCCTTTTTGCCTGTGACATCATGTTAACCCAGGACAAAACCAAAAGAATTGTCCATGACTGATAAATATAAGATCAAAGGCCTACCAGGCTCCGGTAGTACCAGCACGGGCGGATATGATAAATATCTTTTAATTCTGTTAAGCACTTTCTGACATTCTTCAGTCCATTCTACCACAACACTCTTTTTCAGCAACTTGAATATGGGTTCACAAGTGGTTGTGAGTTGAGCAATAAACCTGCTAATGTAGTTCAGTCTACCAAGCAAACTCATCACCTCCGTTCTATTCTTGGGCAGGGGCAAATCCTGAATGGCTTTGATTTTTGAGGGATCCAATTCAATCTCCCGACGGCTGACTACAAACTCCAACAGCTTTCCAGACGGAACTTCAAATACACATTTTGCCGGGTTGAGCTTGAGATTATACCTGCGAAGCCTTTCAAAGAACTTTCTTAAATCTTTAACATGGTCGGCCCGACTTCTTGACTTAATAATCATATCATCCACGTAGACCTTAATCTCCTTATGCATCATATCATGAAACATAGTGGTCATGGCTCTCATGTATGTTGCTCCAACATTCTTCAAACCGAATGGCATCACTCGATAATAATAGGTCCCCCATGGTATGATAAAAGACGTCTTCTCCGCGTCTTCATCATCCATAATGATCTGGTGATACCGACCTAGCAATCCATAAAAGAGATAACCTCGTGTTTAGCACAGTTGTCTAGCAAAATATGGATGTTGGACAGTGGAAAATCATTTTTCGGACTTGCTCTGTTCAAATCACGATAATTAACACATACTCAAATTTTGCCATCTTTCCTTGGTACGGGAATAACATTGGATAACCATATGAGATATGAGCCACTCAAATTACTTTGGCTTCAAGTTGTTTCATAATTTCCTCTTTGATTTTAATACTTACATCAGTTTTAAACTTCCTCAACTTTTATTTGACAGGAGGGAATGCGAGGTCAGTTGGCAATTTGTGAGCCACTAATTCAGTGCTTAAACCAGGAATATCATCATAAGACCATGCAAAAACATCCTTATAATCAATTAATGCTTGAATCATTCCACCTTTTAGCTGTGGCAAAGCATGTACGCTGATTTTAGTTTCCCTAATATCTTCTTGATTCCCTAGATTTATTGGCTCAGTCTCATTCAAATTAGGATTCGGTTTGAAGACAAACCGAATCCTAA
>NW_025882490.1:0-2276 GCF_002878395.1 Capsicum annuum
TAGATCTCAAATGGTTTGAAGAAGACATTGATTTGGATCTCAAATGATTTTCTTTGAACAAGAATACATAATATTTCAATCTACATTCAGATTGTTACCTAATGTATATAGAAACTAAACTCTATACCAAATCTAACTATTTCCTACATAAACTTTTCAGATGTTATAAAACACGTCCAAAACTTTTTAAAAATTATTTATTTTGCTATATACCTTTTAATTTTTCATAGATAATTACATATTAACTTTTGTATAATTTTTCAAAGGCATGTTTTCTTTTGCTTCTGACTTCGTTTCTGTTTCCTTTTCTTTCTTGAACGTCATGTCGAGGAGTCATGTAAGTAACATGACAAGCCGTTTGAGGTTTGAGGGAGAGAGGGGGGCGGCGGGGGGGGGGGGGGGGAGCGAGGCGATTGTATAAAACCAACTATATGAGTAAAGTTTTACACTAAATCAAGACAAACATGAAAAATAAAAAAAATGATTAATCTGTTGTAGTCGTCATAAAATTAAAACGGAAGAAAGTGTAACTATTTTTTAAAGATCATCGGAAAAAGAAACTTCAATTCTTTCTTATAAAAATGAAAATCGAATGGAAGAACACCATGACTTCGATCATCATGTAGTAAGAAAGACGACTTTATTTCCCTATTTCATCTTGTCATTAATAATTTTGATAACTTTTCACCTTGAAACGTCATTATGAGAAGATAAGACTCACTTGATGTAAATATCTAGTAATGATATTCATAATTTATCCAGAAGATTTTATACGATAATTTATTTTTTCAAAGTGAAAAAGGGTCAAATATTTTTAATCTATTTAAAATGAGTCAATAATATTCTTTATTATAATTTTGGCTTAAAATATTTTTTGTTTTATTGTGTTTTTTCCTTAAATATATCCTCCAACTAATAAAATTCTCAAAGCTATCATTATTACTAGAGATTGCCCCAAAGCAAGGAAAAATAATCCAATTTAATCCTTGAACAATTGAACTATTTAAAATAGGAGAATTTTCCCTCCATTTAATGTTGGGGTGTTGGGGCAAGTGCACTAACTTTTAAGATCTTGAGTAAACAGTTATATAGGAGATATGAGATTATTTTCACTATTTTGAATAAAAAATTTTATATAATGCATACTTTAAATAATTAGATTGCATAAAACCAACTATATGAGTAGATTATTACATTAAATCAAGACAAACATGAAAAATAAAAAATGATTAATCTGTTATAGACGTCATAAAATTAAAACAAAAGAGAGTGTAACTATTTTTTAAAAGATCACCAGAAAAAGAAACTTTAATTCATTCTTATAAAAATGGAAGTCGAATAGTTAAACATCATGACTTTGATCATGAGGTAATTAGAAAGATAATTTTCTTTCCCTATTCCATCATATCATTTATAATTTTGATAACTTTTTACCTTGAAACGTCATTATGAGAAGATAAGACTCAGTTGATGTAAATATCTAGTAATTATGTTTGTACCCTATGTTTGTATCCATACGTAATAAGTAGCATCATAATTTATTCAGAAGATTTTATCTTAAGATTTATTTCCTCAAAATGAAAAAGGGTCAAATATTTTTGAACTATTTAAAATGAGTCAATTATATTTTTAATTATAATTTTGGCTTAAAAATATTTTATTTTACTATATTTTTGCCTTAAATATGTCCTCTAACTAATAAAATGCTCAAAGATATCCTTATTACTAGAGATTGCTCCAAAGCAAGGAAAACTGGTCCAATTTAATCCTTGAACAATTGAACTACTATTTAAAATAGAACAATTTTCCCTCCATTTAATGTTGGGGTCTTGGGACAAGTGCTCTTACTTTTAAGAACTTGATTAAAAATTTATATAGGAGATATGAGATTATTTTGACTATTTTAAATAAAATATTTTATATAAAGCCAATTTTTTGTTTATATAAATTCAATTACTCGTATTATTTTTTTAATTAAGTATTTACTCTACGCTTTTCTTTTAAAACTACTGTACTGGCAGTCCTTGACTGAAATTTGAGATGATTTGAAATTATGATAAATAATAGTATAACATACCAAGGTAAAGTTCAATTTGAATTTTTTATCATAGCATTGTAAGAGTTAGGAAAATAAAATCATTACTATTAATGTACAAAAATAAATTGTAAATAGTTATGTAAGAAAAGTAACACGATATCATGTTTAGAAATAAAAACTCAGACGTAATCTGTAAAGAATTGTAAGAAAAAAATTTATGACATCATTGTTATTTATT